>NC_056733.1:1379636175-1379936175 GCF_019279795.1 Protopterus annectens
TTGCTTGTAAAGCTTATTTTAATAACAAAAATGTACTTCATTCACATGGGGAACGAAAAATCCTGCAAATGTCAGCAGTGAGTTTAATATTTTTTTTTTCTAGCTAAACATAAAGGTGCATTTACATGAGACAAAATGGTATATTATTCCATCTTCTGTTAACGGAGTGTTATGAAGACAGTGCTAACAAGACTGTGATTGTTTGACAACAGGTGGTGTTTGATAGCAATGAATTAATCTGGAAGAATGACTGCAGATACATATGAAGATAGCAAGTTGTGTCAACAAGAAAATAATCATCAAAGAGGAGTTCATCTCCCCTTAAAAAGTAATGCATATACCACACTGTAAACAACAGTATTTGCAGCATGATTATCTATAAATATGTTTTCTGTAGGTTTATTTTCATTGTTTCTAAATTAGCCAAGAAGAACATGACTTTTTATTAAAAAAATACAAATATGTTTACATTTAAATAAGCTAATAGAGTACAGGTGTGGTAAAGTCCTCCCAAAAGCCCTTCTAGTCTCAGTTTTCATCAATGATCTTCACTTAGCAATCCCTCAGGCTACCTGTATGCAATATGATGATGATTCTACAATTATATGCTCAGCCAGTTCCTCACCTGAACTGTAATCCATAACTCAAAAAGTTTTTTAACATAGTAGAATCTTGGTTCCTTCAACGTTGCCTCCTCTTGAACCCAAAAAAAACAAAGCTCCTGCTCTTTACTCCTACCTGTAAGTCCACCCCAATAGATTTCTCAGTCACATCAAACAATTGTACACTCATATCACCTGATGTAACAACCAAATGTCTAGGAGTTACAATTGACAACAACCTCAACTTTGATACTCATATTAACAATACAGTAAAATCAATCAACAACAAAATCAGATCCCTCTATAGGATCAAACTCTTCCTTAATCCATTAGCTAGATCTACTATTGCCCACTCCCATATAATCTCAACACTTCTCTATGCCTCTCCTATCTATACTAATCTATCTAAAAACAATCTTCAGAAACTAACTAAATCCTATAATAATATTGCCAGATTTGCCACTGGAAAACCCTTCAAAACCCATCATTGTCAGAATTTAATTCACCTAGGTTGACTGGAACTTCAGAATCAACTTAAATTTAACCAACTTATAATTGCCCATAAAACCCTTTATCAGCCTCATAATACTCCAATATTATCAAGCCTGATCACCCCCTACAAAAAATCTTAACACCTTACGCTCATCAAATAAATTACTAGTTAGCACAAGTAAAACCAGTAACACAGCAGGTGACTCTCTCTTCTCAAATACAGTTGGAAAAAACTGGAACCATTTACCTAGTGAACTTACATCCCTATCCCCCCCTAACACTTTTCAAACAAAAAGTTAAGATTTACCTTAAAACACACTGGCTATGCCCTTGTTGTGACCCTGACTAACCTTTGACTGTATTTTAAACACTGTTTTCTTCTTCTACCTTCCTTTACTAAGTCCATGCTGCCCTTTTACCAGATAAACCAGTAACTGTAAATTAAGCAATCATTTACAAGATTACTTCTTTTGAGAATTACTTTACCTTATGTTATCTCCTAAATTGTATTGTCATATTAAATTAACTGCAGCTATGTGTAAAATTATCTACTTTGCCTATCTTAATGTAATCCTGTAGTACTGTTTTTCATTTGGAGCTTATCTCCCCAGGCCTCTACTGAAAATGAACATGTGTCCAGTTAGACTAGCCCGGTCAACAAATGTAAAATAAATAAATAAATACAAAAGTGGTACAGTGGTAATAATTGCTTGTCCAAAATGTTTGGATGTCCAGTTTAGCTCCTGTATTTGGAGACTTCTGTGAGGTGTCTGCATATCCCATTGTGTCTTATGTGTGTTTCCCTGTGCACTCATTCTGGCCATATGAAAAAGACGTGCTACTGAAGGTGAATTTGTTATATCCTAAACCACCTGTAGGTATACTTGTCATTCATGGTTGAGTATGTGTATATGATTTTTTTTCCCCAGATAGACTAGCACCTTATCAAAAAATAATTTGTTTACCTTCTGGCCAGCAAGTGCTGGGATAGTTTGCCACTCCCTGAAATGGAGAAAATGGTTATCATAGAATTAATGAATAAAACCTGCACTACAAGTTTAAAATTTTAGCTTGATTCTTCCCTATATAAATGCATTCATTTTTTACTGTTTTTGATTTTTTTGTTGTTGACTCTGCGAAAAAAGATCCCATCGATGATGTGACCTTGTCGTGGTAGAGAAATTTTTCTACTCCTAATAGCCACAGAGCTTTGTAGCATGGAGTTGTATCCTTCTGGCAAGTTCATCCTAAGTAATACATCTGAAAAGATGGAATAAATAACAGTTTAATATCAGTGTTAAATGATTATTCTGTTAAAGAAACACAGATCTTTGTTTGAAAGATGAATGATGGGACCCACCTTATGGATCCAGTCTGTTGGGGGATTTTGTTGATTGATGTTCATTTCTTGAATTCTGGCAACCACCATGTGCATTCATTTCCCAGGGATAGTGGTCAATGATGTGCACTTGATGACCTTGTGCCCTTTATGTACCACCCATATTCGGGCCTTATAACGCTGCATGGGGCCACCACATGGACTCAACCCTGCAAGTGTAATGGTAAGACCGCACACAAGCTCATTTTTAATAAAGAGATTAGGGCATACCTAGGACAATTGTAATAAAATGAAAAATAATATGCAGCATCACCCTTTCTTAGTAGTTCTTTTAATAGAGAATGGAATAATATACCATTTTGTCTTGGGAAATGTGTGTTTGTATTGATATACATATATATATACATATATATATATATATATATATAAGATATATATATATATATATATATATATATATATATATATATATATATATATATATATATATATATATATATATATATATATATGGGTCTAGGACTATTCACTGAAAGCACATTTCACTGAAACATATTTGACTGTGCACAATTCACTGAAAGCTCAAGTCACTGAAAACACAATTCACTGAAACACATTTCACTGAAAGTTATGAAAGTTATATATGGCCTTTTCCCCACTGTAGTGCAACCCTGAAGTTAGTATATATAGTAAGGGCGGGTGTGGGGGACACTGCCCCTCACATTGAGGAATGTGTAGCCCCTCACCTATTTTAAATATTTTGAAGTATATACATGGATACTTGCAATTCCAATAAATTACTGTTTTTTGAACATAATATATATATATATATATATATATATATATATATATATATATAAATTATTTGTGGGGGGCTGTGCCCCCCACACCCCCCCTTACTATATATGCTAACGCCAGGATCGCACTGCAGAGGGAAAGGCCATATATAATTTTCAGTGAAATATGTTTCAGTGAATTGTGTTTTCAGTGACATGAGCTTTTAGTGATTTGTGCACAGTCATTTGAGTTTCAGTGAAATGTGCTTTCAGTGAATAGTCTAGACCTATATATATATATATATATATATATATGTATATATAGGGGATCCGTACAGGTGGTCGACTGCATCTTTCACCAAATCCCAATTTGGTGAGCATACTTGCACAAAAGTGCTGTTCACCGAAGCAGCACTTTTGCGTAAGTATGCTTGTTGTTCTGGTCATGCTATGGTGCGGTAAGGGAAAATTCCCTTTTCCCTACAGTAGTGCAACTTCGGAGTCAGAATAGTAAAGTAGGGGGTTGTGGGGGGCTTGCCCCCACATCAGGGGGTGCAGGGGGGGCTTGCCCCCCTGCATTCAAGTAGATTTTGTGTGTGTTTTTTTTTTTAACATGCTTTAACGAAAGTGCTTTTTCGATGAAAGCGCTTTCGTTAAAGTGTGTTCGGTGGTAATGGATTCGGGCTTTTGAACTTTGTTCAAAAGTTCTAGATCCATGGATAGATAGATAGATAGATAGATAGATAGATAGATAGATAGACAGATAGATAGACAGATAAATAGATAGATAGCTATGTATCTACCTTTAACACTTGAAGTTTCAAAACGTCAAATTTCTTATGACCATAAGATCAAAGTTTTGAAACTTCCAACTGTTTAAAATAAGATCGCCGTACAGTGTGGAATGAGAGATTTACCATTTTCTTTAGTGTAGTGTGATCTTGGAGTTGGTATATTTAATTTACAGGGGGTAGGTGGTGCAGGAGGGCTTGTCTCACTGCAAGAACGTAAAAAAAAATATTTTTTTTTATTTTGTTTTGTAAGTCTTGAAGTTTCAAAAATTTGATCTTATGGTCTCGACCATGAGAAATTCGAAGTTTTGAAACTTCGAGCTTTAAAAGTAGCTCTCTGTATGTATATATAGGTTCATAGGTTCATAGGTAGGTACTAGGCTATTGGCCCTAGGGCCTATAAAAGCCTAGCCAAAAATGTACCCTGGCATTCGCCACCCAAGAAAATTATTTTCCTGTGCCCCTGTCAAGCAGAACCACAGAAGTGATCCCCGGGGTGAATTTCCTATTACCCATCCAATCATCAAGATTTTTCTTGAAGAGTGCTAATGAGGAGCTCTGTGTGACATAGATGGTAGTCTGTTCCAGAGTATGGGAAGTCTCTGGGACAGGAATCTATCCCTCCAGCATGTTCTGTTTATTGTGGTGACAAGGTTTAGGTCCCTAGAGCATGTAGCTCGGAGGGATTGGGATTTCTTTAAGTGGAGCATGTCCAACAGCTCTGGGTTTGACATAGCTTTGTATGTTAGGCAGAGATCGCCTCTGAGTAGGCGATATGCGACAGAGTAAAGCTGGAGTTTTTTGAGACGGTTCATGTAAGGCATCTGTTTGAGGCCAGTAATCCTCTTTGTGAGGTATTTTTGCGGCCTTTCCAGTTGTTGTAGATGTCTTGTGAGGTACATACCAAAAGGGGTGTTGTACTCTATAATGGGTCTAATGAGTGATGAGTAGAGGGGAACAATGACCTCTTTTTTTCTGGATGAGAAACCTTTTGTGATGAGGTGTGCCACGTAGAAGGATTTCGTGACCACTTTGGCGATGTGATTATCAAAGGAGAGACTACTGTCCACCTGTTTCCCAAGGTCTCTTATCACACTTTCGGTGTTAAGTAGACTACCACCTATGTGGTAGTTCATGGGTACAGAATTTTTACCAAAGGGGATGACAGTGCACTTTTTGGCATTGAGCTTGAGACCATGTCTTTGACACCAGGCATCTGTCTCAGTGAGGCCCTTTTTTAGGATGTCCACATCATTAGGAGTTTCAATTATGGCTCCTAGTTTGCAGTCATCTGCGAATTTAGTTAGACAAAGACCTTCTGTGTTAGCCTGTACTTCAGTGAAGTAGATACCAAACAGGAGAGGACCCAGGACTGAACCCTGTGGTACTCCACTTGTCACTGGTCTGAAGTCTGATTTGGAGTCTGCTACTTTCACATTGTGGGTTCTTTCAGTAAGCCAGTTGGCAACCCATCTTTTGACATAGGGATTTATACCTACTTTAGTGAGTTTATCTATAATTCCAGAGTGGGGGATATTGTTGAACACCTTGGCAAGATCTAGATAGGCTGTGTGAACCACCTTACCCTCATCCATGGCCTTGGTGACTACTTCAAAGAAGTCTATCAGGTTTAGAAGACATGATCTGCCTTTTACAAGCCCAAACTGTGTGGGGTCCAGGGCTTGGAGATCTCCAATGTCTTTGTTTATGAGTTCCATGATGATATGTTCCATGGCCTTGCAGACGAGGCTCGTCAGGCTAATGGGGCGGTAGTTCCGGGGTCTGTTGTGGCCCCCCCCCTTTGTGGAATGGGATAACTGTCGCGGTGCGCCATTCAATGGGCACAAAGCCTGAGGTGAGGCTATGATTGAACATGGTACTTAGGTGGGGTGCCAGTTCATTCTCTAGTTCATGTAGAAGGCAACCTGAGATGTTGTCAGGTCCCATGGATGCTGTGTTCTTGGCTTTGGAGAGTGAAGTTTTTACCTGTGCAGCCGTGATTACAGGAACTTTGCATTCTTCCGGTATAAAGATGGGCCCTTTAGGGGGTGAGAGGGGGGTAAAGTTAGTACTGATCCTATCTGCCAGGATGTTGGCAATATCAGTTGGTTCTGTATATTTAGTATCATTGTGCTGTAACTCAGAGCAGATCTGAGTGTTGCCACTGAGATTTTTAACATAGCTATAGAATGCTTTGTGGTTGTCTTTAGAATCAGTGGCAATTTTGTTTTCATAACTAGCTTTGGAGGATTTTATGAGGGATCTCAGCTTCTTACTGAGACTGACCAGGGAGTTCCTCCAATCGTGGGATTTTACTCTTTTTTGCAACAGTTTCTTTCTTCTGTTGTAGAGTTTGTTTATGGCAGAAGACCACCAGATTGGCTTCCTTTTTTGGAGGATAGCATCTTGGTTCTGTTAGGGATAGCACGATCCATGCACTCGTGTAAGTGCTTATAAAGTGCATTTGTGTAGGATTCAGCAGTCGTACCTCTATTGTCCATCTGCATGGGTGTCATGAAGTTTGCCACTTCTGTCTTAAGAAGCGTGAAGTTGGCTTTGGAGAAATATTTTACGGTTGTTTTCCTAATGGGGGAGTGGGAGCGGGATGTGGATGTCTAGGGTGATTAGCTTGTGGTCAGATCTGACCAACGAGGAGCTGACCTCTGGTGTGGAACACCAGTCACCCATGTTGGTGATGACCAGATCTAGGATATTGCTGCCTCTGGTGGGGGTGTGGATAAGTTGATCCAAAGCGTTGGAATTGATGATTTCCAGAAAACATTGAGCAAAAGAGTTGGTACATGAGTAGTTTTCCCAGTTAATGTTAGAGTAGTTGAAATCACCCATCATTAGAGTGTTGGGTTATACCTTAATATTTTCCAATGTATCAAGAAAAGAGGAGTGGGAACCCTGGGGCATGGTGGGGGGTTTGTAGCAAGCTACAATCTGGATTGCGATTTTGCCCAGAGTTAGTTGAACTTGGATAATCTCGGATGCATTATGCTGAGCAACTTGCTTGGAGGTGTGGCTATCCTTAATGAATATGGACCCGCCTCCACCTTTAGTGTTTCGGTCCGGGGTTGGTGGCTGAAAGGTGTGGTATGGGTTATAGCCTGGTAATGCAGGGGTGCTCTCTGGAGCTTTGAACCAGGTCTCTGTCACCGCACAGATGTCAATGTTCTCCATTTTAAGGAGTGCCTTGAGTGAGTGCATTTTGAGGTTTAGACTTCTAGCATTGAGTAGCATTACCCTCAGATTTTGCTTGCTTGTACCTGTTACAGTGGTGAATTTGTCATTTGAACCTTGCCTAAAAAAGGCACTATAGGGGTGGCAGGAGCCTTTGCCAGTATCCGGAATCCCAAGAGCTACAGGTGCAGGCCATCTCTGGCCAAGCAGCGTGGTCTGTCGATCATGTCATCCCAGGAAGACAGATACTGGATTCCCTTAGAATGACACCAGAAGCTTAGCCAATTGTTAAAGTCAATCATTTTGTCCTTGCACTGTGGTGTCATTCTGGGTGATGGCAGGATGCTACTCAGGGCTAGGGTCATACCAGCCTGGGCTACAAGATCAGAGGGCTCCTCCATGTCTCTTTTCATGTAGTCCAGGGAGGTACATCTCAGGTCATTCACACCAACATGGACAATGACCGAGTCATATTTGTACTTGTTGTGGAGTGACCTGAGTGCGCGCGTTATGTGGCGGATCCTGGCACCTGACAGGCAGCTGACAGTAACTTTTTCCTTGTTTAGCCTGGTGAGTGGAACATCAGTGTGCCTGACTATAGAGTCACCTGTGGCTTGAGTGTTGGGTACGTTATGCCTTATGGGCTGTAGTTGAGTGGCACACTGAGTATGTGGATTATGTGTCATTTGGGTTGTGTTGGGGGGTGGAGGTTGCTTGCATTTCTGCTTTGGAGGTCTCTGTTGTTTGTGCAGATTAGTACAGAGAGCCTCCATGAATGTAGGTGTGTGTTTTGTTGTTCTGTGTGTGTGTTTTGGTGGTGTAGGTTTTGAGGGACTATGTGATGAGTGTGGTGCGGTGCAAGTGTTTACCTTCTCCTCTTGACTGTCTAGGCCTGTCTTTGGTAAAGAGAGCTTTGCTTCCAGTTTGGCTATATAAGTGCATCTCTCACAGGTCGTAGTGTTGGGTGGTAGGAGGAGAGGGTTGTCTGTGCACATGAGGCAATTGCTGCATTGTCTCAAGATGCCCAGATTCATCAGGCAGACAAGAGAAAACACCGGGAGCTGACCTTTAGACATGCCTGAATAGGTGCTTATTTATTAAGTACTAAAAACTGTTTTCCTCTAGACAAGTGAGGAAAGTTGAGTGCTGTAGTAATTTGTATATGTATATATATATATATATATATATATATATATATATATATATATATATATATATATGACATATATGTATATAAATATAGTACACTGTGTACTTGGTAGGCCAAGGTTTCTAGGAGAGAAGAACATTGTAGTGAGATAAGCAGGCTGGTCTGAGGATGATTTGAAGAAATGTGCAAGGACTGTCCTTGGCACAATAGTTGTAGGTCTCTTTTTTGTAGGGAGGTGGTAGTCATTCCAGCAGTTATTTTGCTTAGAGGGTAACTATGATTACAATAATGCATTGTATAGAATTAGTTTGCCAGGTGGTGACACAGTGTAAATTGATAGTAGTGTTTTACTAAAAAAAAAAAAAAATCCAACTTTCTTTGTTTGTTTGTTGTGTTTACTTAACCATGCAGATATCTCCAACCCTATATAAATTTTGTGTCAATCACCAAAACATATCAATGCATAAATCACTTCAGGTGATTACAGCTTGGTCATTTGAGGGATTTACTTCTATTGTTAGAGGTTCATCTTACCTATGACACTACCATTTGAGAGTCTGTAATCATTTAATGCCTGACAGGATGTAAGACCAGATTTCATCAAGCTCAGTGTCCAAAATGTGAACATCCTCCCACTGCTCTTCTGCCCTTTTAAACACAGCTAGTTAATTTATTCAGACGTACGTTCCCTTCCTGAATGTAACAGTGTCACTTGAAAAAGGAAAGTCTCAGTCTTGAACATTTCTTTTGAACACCACTAATTAACTATGATGTGGACAGCTAACAAACAAACTGTTCCCTGGGGGAAAGAATTCTGTAATTTTACTTAGTAGCAGTTTATGGTTCCTGGCAGGCTTGTGATTCAGCAGTGGTAACACGGTATCACCAAAGGATGGAAGCTATGGAAGGTAATAATATAAGTTTCATATGGGTAATGATTATATAGACTTTAAATGAAGGTGTGTTCCTGAGATACAGCCTATGTGAGGACAGATTTTTTGCATGTGTGTTATTACGTACAACCCAGAATAATAACACATTTAGATTTGGAGAGCTGTTTTGAAAGTATTTGTATATAAGCTGTATAGGACAAGAAGCAATGTTTGAAAAGTAGTTTAGTAAATTATGAACATACTGGTGCATTCATTTTTGCATTTGGTTATTATTGTCACAGAATAGAATGTTTGGCAGGAGTACTATGTTTTTTCCATTGCTTCTTTCTACATTGGAAGGTTAAGAGTCTGTAAACACATTTGCTGTAAACAAAATGCCTTTTCACAGTGACATCTGAAGACTTTCATATAAGCAAATTGTCTTTAAGGTCAGTCTGTATTATTTTATGACAGCAAATTTTTGGGGTTATAGTAATTGCTAAGCTGGTGTTCTGGTTTGCTGCTGTAGCTAATTTGGACAATTTTAGTGGTTGTGCATTTTATATACTTTATTCATTGCATATCTTTTGTGGGTTACGGTGGGTTTTCAATTTTATTGCCCATGTTCCTCTCTTTTTTTCTTAGACTTATGTGTGTTCTGTGTCCTTTTCCTGTTCTGTTCTTTTTTAAGTAAAACACTAACTTTCTTCTTTGGAAGGTACCATGGGCTCTTTAGCATCCTTTAAAGTTACTAGTACTGTAGTTTCCACAAAGTAACATTTACTTCATACCTCATTCAAATAAAGCTATCTCCAGAGTCAAGTTCCCTGCTGAAGATAAAGCGAAATGTGTTGGAATACAAATCCACGAGCATGATGTAGGAATAGAACCCAGAGTCAACTTGACATTGTTTGGCAGTTTGTGCAGAGGGTTAAACTTGTGAGCTGTCATTCCTGTGGTACACGGCTTGCATCTCTCTGTTCTCATTTGCCTAATGTGGTATGTTATGCAGATAGTGCTTTGGGACAACCAGGAATTTGGGCTAGACTCCTTAATACCTCTCTATAGACTGCAATCCTAGCAACTGCTTGTGAACATGGGTATCACTGAAGAGTGTGTCTGGCTAAGCCACTGTCCATACAGTTACAGTGTTCCCGGAGTTTGCATTATTTTTTTTGTGAGCGAATGTGCACACCCATGTCCACACATATATAGGAAGGTGTGACTACATAGTCCTGTTGGGGACTGTGGAAGTATGATTTTATAAAGAAAAAATAAATCATATTTGTTTCCTAAATTGAGCTTTTTTCAGGCATATATGCATGTCACAGAGACAGCCTTGGTAAACTATCACCTGTCACTAGTGAAGTCTGTCCTTGATTAACTCCTTTATGTCATCTTTTTTCAGACCTCAAAATTGACTGACTCATCATATATGCAGTTATCTGTAGATTTGGTTGAATTCTTTGTAATCCAGTTGACATGACTTCCTTGTAATGGCACTGTGCTTTACTTATGAATGTTGCAGTAGAAACTGCCTTGCCTTCAATGCTGAAAATGCAGATTTCTGGCATTTGGCAAGAAAGCTCAGCAGTTACTATTGATGGGCAACAGCTCAGTGCTATAAAACAGTAAAAGACATTTGAGCCCATGTATAGAATTACCTTTCATTCAATACTCATTTAGACAGAAGATCCACAAAGAACAAGGAGTTGCCCACTTGGTCCTCACTGGAGATGAAAGCCATGCCAGGGAAATAATTGTTACCTATATACAACTGATGTTCTTCATATTGATCACTGCTACAGTAGCCTTAGCTATATGGCTTATATCCTGTGGCATATATCCTATCAAGGATAAAACAGCCAGCCAGCTTCCAAATCTTCAGGGCACCTTCCATGATCTTAAACTGTCAAGCAGCTTGAGTTGAGCTCTTCAGTGTTTTATTGCTGCAAAAGAGTATGCTGCTCTGAGGCTTTTGAGGATCAATGGTCTGCTTGTCCTTTTGTTTGCTGGACAGATGTTCCCTTTGGGAAAAAATCCATTTTCTTAAATTTTGTAGATGCCTTATTACTTTCCTGTTCAGGAAAATTATTTTAAAGCTAGGAGTTTTGTTATTTAATGGCCTCAGACCTTGAGACTGTAATGTTCTTTTAACTGGAGCACTCATTTCTTTCTGTCAGTTTAAAAGTAGTGTATACTAACTTGAAATGTATTTTCTGTGGAGAAATTCTGTTTAATTTTCCACTGCCATAGTATTTTAAGTACTTTTTACTGTGTTTTTTTTTTTCTGTCAAAAAAGTAATTTTTGTGAACTGATAGTTTGCCAGCATTTCCTGCTTGCCTTCCCTGGCAAAGAAGCACCATTATTAGCTTGACCATGGAACACTCTACTGGTCCCACAGTCAGTCCTTCCAACCACAAAAAAAGTTAACAGCTTTTGCTACCAAAGCAGGCTAGCAATTTGCCTCTGGACAGGTGGGCGTCTCTGCTGTGGCTATCTGTTGTACCTCAGACCACTCATCTTTTACCACTGATCCCTCTGTTGTAACACGTACAGCCACTATAGACCAAGGGTTAGCCATGTCCTTTACAGCTTTTGGAGTCCTCTCAGTGGGCAAGGAAGAGACACTGTTGTCAGTACTGGGAGAGGGAGCAGGCAAAGTGCTCCTGTTTTGTCAGAATGCCTTGCCCCTCACTGGGGAAGTAACTGCTAGCATAAGTAATACAATCTGCCCCATTTTTCCTGTCCAAAAGAAACAGAAAACCAAGTGTCTATCTACTTCTCAAATTTCTTTGGATGGTTGATCCTTCTTGTAAATTAGTTTCTGGTAGAAGAAAGAAGGATTCTTCTTTTCCTGAAGAAATTTGAGATTCAGGATCTGAACAGGAAGATGCAGGGAGAGATTCAGGATTTTGTCCTCAGATTTCTGATTCAGACTCAGAGGAGAGCTCAATTTCTGATTCTAACTGTGTGGGTTTCTTTTTCTCTGAGACTATTGCTAGAATGTCTTAGTATTTTTAGTGGGAGAACACTGAGGTTTCTCAGTCCCTCAAGAAATGCTACAAGTTGTTAGAGAAGGACTTTCCAGAACCTACACCCATCCCTCCTACCCTGCATGCTTTAGAGGATGTGTGACTTACTAGCTGCTGTTTCCCTGATAGTCAGCCAATTGTCCCTAAAAAAGCAGATAGGATGTACAAAGCTCCTTAGTCTTTACATTTTTATGCACTATTCCCAAACCTAACTCAGCAGCTATAGCCTTAGTTGATCCCACTGCTACTAAGTACGTAGCTAATGCCAAGCTTATTCTTTCTAATAAGAATGGGAAAATTATTGTTAACTATTGGGAAAAATGTATACTTTTGCTACATTGGTTTTCAGAATTTTGAATTGTCAGACTTATTTGTTAAAAATTGTTCAGAAAAATTGTGAACATATGAAGAATGTTTTTTCTACAGTTTCTTGTTGTGAATTAAAATCTGCTTTAAATAGCTGAGTTTCTTCTATTGCACAGGTCATTATTCATTGGTTGCAGTGTGTATGACTCTGCTGATACTTCTGCTTTAAGGAGGTTTGCTTGGTTGCATTGTCAGAATCTCCAAGATGATGTAGAAAATAACATTTTAAATTCTCCCTTGGACAGAGATTACTGTGTGGCCCTTCTACTCCTGAGTTGATCAGAAAGTGTGAAGAAAGGGCCAAGCTGATCCAGGGAATCTCTCAAGATTTTTCAGACATACTTTTCCAAATTGTCCACGGAATTTTCTTTCTTCTCATCCAGTTTTGGCAAAAGCAGAATGAATAGCTTCAACAGAATTCAGGTAAACAGATGTTTAAGTACAAATGGCAAGGGGGGTTCCAAAAAGAAGTCAAATACCTCCCCAAACCAAGAACAGTCCATCAAGTCTGAATAATTATTCAAGAGAACTCATGACCACCTCCCACCCTGGCCCCTTTTCTCTTCCAGAAAGTCTGAATCTCCATTTTCCTCTTTGGCAAAAGATTGCTCAGACGAGCGGATTCTGGAAAATCATTTATCAAGGTTTCAGATGGCAGTGGGAGGAAATTCTTCCTTTCTAGTGGGACATTCCTAGTCCTGCAGATCAGACTCTTGTTTCCACCCGTTCTTCATCACATGCTCTCCCAAGAAGTGACTGAACCAGTTACACCTTTCTGAGTTCTGGATAATTCTTTCCTAAACCTGTTTCTGATAGTTCTCAAATTGAAGCTGTTGTCACTTCATAGCATGTTACCTGTTCTTTCTCTTTCAAGTTTCCTGATAATACTACACTTAAAAGATGCTTATCATCACATCCTTATTCATCCAGACATCAGTTGTTTCTAAATATTTTATGTGCCTGGATCACATTATGAGTTCTCTGCCTTACCCTTTGGGCTATCCACTGCACCAAGAGTGTTCACAACATGTCCACCTCCAATTAAAGCTCATTGCAGGCTACAGGTTATCCGCATATGTCCATATTTAGATGACTTGCTTATCTTTGCCGAGTCTTTTTCAAAGTGCCAAAAATCTTTCTCTTGGATAACAGACCTCTTGCACAAACTAGGATTCTAAGAGAACATTGAAAAATCTTTCTTGCCTCCATCACACAGGATTGTGTTCCTGGGATGTCAACTAGACACCTCAGGTCAAAGAGATTTTCTTCCACAGGAAAAAGATTTTCCACTCAGACTTTGGTCACAGGGAGGGAATACCTCAGGATTTTAGGACTCATCTGTGATTCTCATGATATCTCTGGAAAGACTCCACATGAGAAATGTACAGTGGTATCTGAAATCTCCCTGGTCCCAGCATCAACACCCCTTATCTTTTCAGATAACAGTGCTGGGGTTTGCCAGAAGAGAAATCCTTTGGATGAGACAACAGATATCCTTAGTTCCAGGTTTCTCCTTCTCCTTCCCTGCTCCAAAGTAGTCAGTTGTCAGGAAACTTCAGACCTTGCTTGGGGAGCAATTTCAGGAGGGATAAAAGTGCAGTGGGTGTGGAACACCAAGGACAGAGGCAGGCACATAAATACCAAGGAGATACTAACCCTGATTAAGGCATTCGACTCTCTGAAAAACCTTTGCTCCCCAGGACCTCTTCAAGTGGTTACAGACAATACAGTAGTCATGTGGTACATTAGCAAGCAAGGGGGAACCAGGTCTTACCCCCTTTGCATACTAACCATATTAGCTTGAGATACAGCCTCACAGCACAATCTCACTCTACAGGCATCCTATATTCCATCAGAGAAAGACTGTGTGGCAGACAAGCTGAGCAGGACCACTTCAGACCCTCACAAATGGAAACTAGATTGGGGGAGGGTCTTCAAAGACTTGATCCATCTGTGGGATTTTCTCAAGTAGACACTTTGCCTTCTCACTGAACAATCAACTGACAAAATTATGTTACATGGCTCCATGCAAGAAGGCCAGGAAAACAGATGCCTTTTCTTTTCTTTAGACAGAAATGTTCCTGTATATCTTCCCATCCTTTCCACTATTATCCACGGTACTTCTGAAGATTCAGAAGGAATTGCTCAGGATCATTGGGGTGACTCCCTTCTGGCACAGGTATCCATGGCTCTCCCTTCCTTTGGAAATAGCCAGGAGCAGTTACCAAAGGCTTCCTCACAGACTGGATCTGCTCACACAAGACCCGGGATGTTTGATACACCCAACATGAATCATCTTCTTTTGACTGTCTGGATTATAGCATTTTCTGGGGTCATGTAGCAGGTATTAATGGAGGCAAGAAAGCCTACTACTGGAAACTCATATACTGTCAAATGGAAAAGCTTTCTAGCTGGTGTCAACAAGGTAACCAGCACCCATTCAGAGTTACTCATTCTATGGCTTTGCAATATTTGTGTGATTTACTATCCTATGGCATTTCTTATTCCTCTATGAGCCATTTCAGCATGTCTCCCCATGGATCATCGTCTTTCAATGCAGTCTTGTGTCAAAATATTCTTGAAAAGGAGTTTGTATAAGAGAACTCCTAGTAAAACCAGTAGCCCTCCTGGATTCTTAATTTTGTGTTAAATAAACTAGCACTTGCTCCATTTGAACCAGCTAATCTGGCTGTCTTGAGGTTCATAACATGGAAAACAATTTTATTGATTGCTCTGACCTTTGCAAGAAGTGTATCTGAATTGCAAGCTCTTATGGTGAGTCAACCCTATTTCATTTTCCACAGGGATAGGGTTTCTTTGAGAACTAATCTTTCCTTTATGTCTAAAGTTGTATCCAAGTTAACTTTAAGCCAAATTTCCCATCTCCCTGTTTCCTTTCCTGAACCTAAAATGAGGCAGGAAGGATACTCCATATTGAATGTCCAGAGACATCTCATGTACTATCTCAACACAATTAAATATTTTAGATCTTTGTATCAAGTGCTTATTAGTTATGAAGGAAAGAAGAAAGGACAACCTGTGTCAAGACAAACTATTTCCAAATGGTTGTCTAAAGCAATTACCTTTTGTAAAACTCATAATAGCAAATCTATTTCAGTCAGGATCAAGGCCCACTCTGCCAGGGTCTTGGCTTCATCTAAGGCTTTTTGAAAAGAGTTGAATTCTAGAAGTATTCTAGAATCTGCTGCTTGGTCCTCTGCACATGCTTTTATAAAGGAAAATAAACCTTATTCCTTTTCTAGATCTAGATCAGTCTTTGCTAGTACCATTCTTTATAAGTTCCTAGACCCTTGTCCTTCCACCTCCTAAATATTGCTAGCTACAGTAATCTACCCATATAGTTATGACTACTGCAGCAGTGATCAGTATGAAGAACTCAGTACAGTAAATGTTCAAGTGATCACAGCTGCAGTAGCCACTCCCTGCCTTTGCCCCACTTTGTTTTTTGGTGTATTTTTTATCGCAGAGTATAGACATGCATTTCTTCTGGTTCCTAGCATTTTTCTTTCAGGGCTCAACCTCCCTCTTTCTGCTGGCAGGAAAGCTCTGAAGCTGAATATGATTTTTCTTCTGGGGAGGGGGCGTAATTCCCACTTACCTCATGCAAGGGACTTTGGCCCCAGTTCCTCTATTTAGTATAATCATCTCTGATGTTATTTCCTTTCAAGGGAAAGGAAAGAGAACCCCTGTGTAAGGGCTTCTCAAGCTGAACATTTTTTTTTTCAATCAGTTGTACAATTTAGCTGTGTAACACAATCTAGTCCAATCTTTAAATGCCTTGCTTCTAGTACTTTTAATTATACACTGATCTGGAATGCCAGTCATCACTGTTTCTCCTAACTTTATATTATATAGGCTAGCTACATAATTGGACTAAATAAAGGTATTAAGTCTATTAGTAATCCATTACCATCTCTCTTATAAATTAGCATAACTTCTCATGTATGGTTTCTAACCATTGTGTTCCATCTGTATTTAGCAACGTATCTTTGTTTCCTAACACCTACAGCTCTCTCAGTGCATCGTTGTTTTCTTGCTAATAATGTACTGCACATGTTGACTTTATGCTTTTTGTTTTATATTAATGGAATAGAGATGCAAATTACTTTTTCTGGTCCTTTTTTAATTGTATTGCATTATTTTCTTTCTCCGATCTTTTTTTTTTCTTTCTTTCACTAGCTACCAAGTACTTGAATGTCCCTTTAAATCCAGTCACCAATAGCTATACATTTTCATCTTTAAAGGTTCTTTTGTAGCTATGAAATCTAATTACTGGAAAACATAATCAGAATCTGACTGTCACTTGATCTTTTGTCTCTAGTGAAGAAAGTAAAGGAGAACCTCAATAGTTGTATCTGCAGTAAGGCTTAGTTTTCAAAGTGACCATTAAGTTATGGTTATCTGGTATCCTCCCATTATGTAACCTTTTAAGTTTGGATCGTCCAGGTGGATTTTCCAAGAATCAGAAGTTAAGTCAACTTTATTTAGGAATTAGAAAATCTACCCTTTTTCTAGTTCAATTAAGTTAGTTATATATGTTGTTTCTCAATAATAAATTGTATTTGGAAATAATTAGGCGACACCGACAGTGAAAACAATAGTGTAAGCATTTCAAAAATAGACTTATGTTCCTCTTTTGAGAGGTCATTCTTTTTCTCTCTGCCATGTTATTGGCATTAACATTTTTGTGATCACTCATTTTATAATGGAAGTTTGAAAAGCAGGAATAAAAATTATTCAGCTTACAGACCGAGTCCCGGGTAATAAAATGTGTGGGCATGGATGCTAGTCATACAGAATGGAAAAATAGTCAAGCTTCAAATATGATAACAAACTTAAAAGAGTGTCAGGAAACTATAGATGTCTGATATCTTGAAAGCAGAGCTTGCAGGATCTTCATGGCTCAATATTTTTTTTCAGGAATTGACTGATGGCAGTTATTTTCTCAACAGTATACGTGGTATATTCTTTGAATGTAATGAAAGTCCATTTAAAATTCAAGATATATATTTTATTCTTGAACTTTGATTAATGTGCATTGTTGGGATCTGGTGTGTACCATTCATGTGTTCCTGATTTTGAATGTTAAACGTGGCATATTCCACACTTTTACACAGTAAAAATGTATGTTTCACATTCATTATTAAGAATTTTTTAACAACTCCCCAGTGCAAGCAGTTAAGCATGTTGCAAATGTTCTAGTTGAAGTTGTTTGTAAAAGTCCTACATTGTTGTCCCTTTGTTCCACAATGTGAGAAGTAATGCTGCACATTTTAGACATAGTGGAAAAATGTATGGGGTTAGGTTTCTTGCTTATACCAAACAGTGTATATGATCACATTTTAGGAAATGACAGAAAGATTTTTGTTTTGTACATGCTACCAAAGTGTGTCGAAATCCATCTGAAGCTGTTTTTCTGTATGTTAGAATAAGAACATAACATATTGGCCAAGTTATCCATAATGTGGTACAGCCTAAACCAAATACAATGGTAGACAATAACATTAATCTGCATATAGTAAAATGTGATTAACCATTTATTGATCACAGAAAAATGGAGCTGCTTGCTAAATAAATGGAAACTTATTAAATGAATTACAGCACAAGCAATTATCATATATTTGATATAATGTGCAAGATAGCGGTTTTCCATTATTTTGGGAAAACACTGAACAATTCTGTATTACAGCTGCCTGAGTACTAGAAAATGTGAGGATTTTAAATGTGAGGATTTTATGGAGGTTGTCCTTTTTTGTCCTGAATACTCATTCATGATTGAGTATATTTCTTTTTACACTTACTTCCTGAAAAAAAAAAAATCATAGGTTTTCTTTACTCAATGTTCAGTACTTGGAATCTGTTTTAAAATTGTTTACATACAAAAGCACAAACAATAAGAAAAGTAAGCATTGTAATGGTAATATGTTATACTTAATCATCAGTAACATTCCTGAAATTTAATCTCAGTAAAATTGGGTTCCATTGTCATTTTTATTATTGATGATGTACAAGCAATGAAATAAAAAAATACTATTATGGGCAAATGCGATATGATAATTTGATTTGTGCTGTGGGCTTCAGAGAGACTAACTCTGATGCAGCTATTTTGGTTTAATTAGTTTCTTTTAGCTGTATAAGTAGACTAGATTTTCATGATTCCTTTTCAGCTGTGACCCAAGCCAAAAGGGTTAAGTGTAGTCTGTATAGAGTAGTCAGTAGGCCAAAAAGGTAATTGTCATCTATACAGAGTTGCCACACAATTGACACATTTTCAGAAGGTGGAGGAAAAATGGAAAACACTGAAGAAGGTCCCTCAGGCAGGGACTGAACATGTAAATTCCACACATATTGAACCTATGAGGTGTAAACCACAACCACAAAGCTGTTAGACCTCCCACCTGCTTACTTCAACTAAACTTCTCTGATGCCTCCCATTCTTGTGTATCCCAAAACTGCTACTACAACTTCATTCCATGCATTCCGTTTCCTAGTTGTTTTTTAACACTTAGTACTTTCGCTTGCAAAGAGATTAGTCTGACAGCTTAAGAATGCAAATGGAGTATAAGTCAGCTGCAGCCTGCAGGTGAGGAAGCTACAGGCAGAAAAAGTGATGCTGGAGAAAACAGGAGTGTTGGAGGTGGCAGCAGAACACAGACAGGGAGTTACAGAAAGGACGTGGGTAGAGGGAGCTCTCAATAATCATGGAGAAACCCCAAAAGTAATGAGAGGCAATGGCCCAGTATTAGGGGCAGTTATTAAATTCTACTTTAAATTCATGTAGCGTTTTAATAGGATAGCTAGTTTTATGACAATATGTGTTTTAAAGAATAAGAAGTAGGAAGCTCTATTGTCTAGTAGAATTGATTGACTGTAATCCTCACAGATGTATCAGAAAGTCAAACCTTTTATGAGGGACAGTGCAAAAATCTGGGACAAAATCAGGAATAGTTGAGAGCTCTTCATAGGTTCGTAGGTGTATTAGAAGAAGAGAGGACAGCAGGAGGTTGGGGGGGCAGATGAAAGGAACACAACAGACAGAAGAAGACAGTGGAAGAGAAAGGAGCAGGTTAACTATGCAGTACATAGGTGGGGAAGTGGGTGCTGTGACAGTAACTGGACATAAAGATACTCAGAGAGTGGTGATGAGACTGACAGAAGAGACAACTTTATTGTAGGACAAACTGATAGGGTTGAGGCAACAGATTTTACAGATGCAGGTAATGAGAATGAGTCAGGAAAAGGTGAATGAGGTACTGCAGTGGAGAAAGTAGAGCTACTGCAGAGAGTAAGGCAGGAGGAAGAGTGACACAATGTGGAAATAAATGCAGTCATTTCATTAGGTGGCTGGTTATGCATGAAGAGTTCAGTAGGTTGTATGCCCAGTATATGCAGTACAAAATAAAAGAATACCTACATATTGAGCTTTCTAGAGAAAATAAAAAGAAAGACTTGGTGGGGCTCTGTGGAGATAATGGCAGATATCTTATTCACCAAGATTAGAAAGGATATTCAGATCAGTGAATAAAATAATTTTATATGCTAAGACAATGTCAGGGCTAAACTCTGAAAAGCAAACCAAGCTGTGACCAAATCCATCTCATATGACATTGGTGCTGACACACAGATGACATGGTGGTGATTGTTATTAAGTGGTTGAAAAAATAAACTATTGGGTTTGATGAGGGCCGAGTACAGTGGTACTATGACATCCTTAGATCTGAATGCCATGCCCTTACTTATAACATGAGCCACACAGAAGGATTTCCTTGCCACCATGGACACATGATGATCAAAGTTCAGATTACTATCTGAGTTTCCAGATTTCTCACCATAGGGATCTCTCTTAGCAGGGTATTATCAATGATGTAATTTGCAAGGTTATTTAATTTCTCAAAGGGTTTATTATGCACTTCTTCACATCTAATTTGAGGCCATGGCTTTTACAGGAATCAATAGTCTGCTTCAGTCCTTTCTGTAGGATAACAACATTGTTTGGGGAGTCGATGATTGCCCCCAACTTACAGTCTTCGCAAACTTGGTCTGCCAAAGGCCATCGACATTTGCGTTGACATCTGAAAAGTATATCAAACAGGATGGGGCCCAGCACAAAACTCCGTGGTACTCCACTGGTGACTGGCCTCTTGATGGATGTGGATTCCTCCACTCTAATAGCATGTGTCCTATCCTTAAGCCATTTGGCTATCCATCTGGTGATGAAGAGGTTTATACCCAATTTTCTGAGTTTATCTATAAAACCTGGGTGGAGTATTGAGTCAAATGCTTTGGTCAGTTCAAGGTAGGTGATATCCACTGTCTTACCTTCATCCATGGCCTTGGTGACCTTCTCAAAGAAGTCCACCAGATTGCAGATCTGGGTCTATAGTCTGAAGATTTTCTATGCCATTGTTAATCAGGTCAGTGATTATCCTTTCCATAATCTTGCATATGAGGCTAGCAAGATGTATGTGTTGGTAGTTTCCTGGGTCCGTTGATGATCCTCCCCTTGTGCAGAGGCTGACTGTTGCTGTCTGCTGCTCTACTTGGACAAATCTAGAGACTGTGGCTAAATACAGATCCAAGCAGGTCTGCTAGGTCACATTTCAAGCTATTTACAATGCACCCTGGGATTCCATCAGGGCCCATTAATGCTGTGTTTCTAGCTTTAGAGAGCACAGTGATGACCTTTTCTTTTGTGATAACAGGCAAAGGAATGGTAGGGGATATTTCATAGGGGTGACCCGAGGTGAAGAGGGGGTTAACTTTGAGCTGGACTTTTCTGCCAACAGGTTTGCTATTTCTTCTGGCTGAGTATAGGTAGTGCCATCTATAGCCAACTCAGCACATTGTTGAGTGTTTCCTTCAAGATTTCAGACATAACTGAAAAATGCTTTATGGTTATCCTTTGCTTGGGAGGCTATTTTAGTCTTGTATTTAGCTTTTGAGGACTTGGCTAGTTCCCTGATTTGCCTTTTGAGACTAATGAGGGATTTTTTTCTCTGTTGTGTACCTTCCACTTACTTCTAGACAGGAATTTCTTCCTTCTGTTGTATAGTCTATTTATGCTAAAGGTCCACCACAGTGACTTCTTTTTCTGGCTAGACCACGGTTTACTTCAGTAAGATACTGCCATTTCTATCCAGTTGTTGAAGCAGTTATATGGGCATTTGTGTATACTTCTATATAGGTCTCTGGGTTTTGGGGGTTGGGGGAGCTTTAAAATTACCTATACTGTCACTTAATAGAAGGTAATTTGCCTTGGAAAAATTCTTTAGAGTTTTAGGATTTGATGGAGATTCTACCATTACATGTATTTCAAAGAAGACCAGTTTATGATCCAATCTTGCCAATGAGGACACTGTGATTGGGGGGGGGGGGGGGGTACAACACTTCACCATGTTTGTGAGTACTATGTCAATGATATTTGAGCTCCTAGTGGGAGTACAGACCAGCAGAGCATTTCCATTGACAAAGTCCAGAAATCTTTGAACCTGCATGTTAGTGGTTGTGCATGATTCCCAATTTATGGAGGGGTAGTTAAAATCACCCATGAGCAGAGTGCTGAGATGAATGGTAAGTAATTCTGGTAACTTCAGGTATGAGGAGTGGTTTTCATAGTTCATTACTGAAGTTCTTGTTCAGAATCCACCTATTATACCACATCTGTCTATCTATCTATGTATCTATCTATCTATCTATCTATCTATCTATCTGTATACACACGCGTGTGTGTGTGTGTGTGTGTGTGTGTGTGTGTGTGTGTGTGTGTGTGTGTGTGTGTGTGTGTGTGTGCGTGCGTTTTTCTCTTTTTTTTTTTTTATTTTGGTTGGTCTCCCATGCATACCACCAAGCTCTACCTTTCTGGAGAGAGTCAAGTTAGCTAGGAGACTGAACTAACATCTGCATGTTGGAAGATTATAATTTTGAATCAGGCTGTTGTCTCCACTGAACATACCTAATCAGTCCTTTTGCTTTGCATACCAAAGTACATCCACACCTCTGAATGTGAGATGACTCTGTCCCTTTTTAGGCTGCACCCTGTCAATAACTTTGTGATCACCAGTGTATACTGCAATTCCAGCTATGGAGACTATGCACAAACATATGTTCTCCTCTCCTCCCCCCATAAGATGCCATCTGCTACAGAGCTAGTCACTATGATTGTAATAGGATCTTACTGTTTTATGACACCAGAGTTGGCTTTTCTGCTGGCTGCTGTATACAGGCATGAAGTATAGAATTCATTTAACTGCTTTTGACTAATTTTGCAATTTTTTACTCTATCCCCATATTCATGCTTTAATAATATTACCTCCTTCACATAACTTTGCGCAGTACTGAAAGCAAAGGATAAGCAGCAGCTTAAACAATGGCATTAGGTCTTCCTTTTGTTTGCCAATATCAGATCAACATACATGAAACTCAACCCATACATGTATGCATATGACTGGTTCATGGTACTTGAGCACAGTTTTCAATTTACTAATATGTCTGTCCTTAGATCCTGACATTAGTTTTTCATTTTGTTCACTTTAATCTCATAGCCTTATCAAGATATGAAGTATGACCAAGCACTGTCTTATTTTAAATCTTAACTACTATGCCTTAACTGTTTATCTTTTTCCAGCCTTATGTTTATAGCCCTAGATTATTGTCATTCCTGCAAATTTAACTGGAAGCGAGGAATAGACACATGCATTCCAAAGCAATAAAGTTCCATCACTAAAAATTCATAAAAACATGTATTATTACTGATAAAGTTTTATTTTTAGTATAAATATTTCAAAATTCTAGTTGTTTCTAACAAGTAACATAAACTAATAAAAATGATTTCAGAGGCACAGACATTTAACTGTTTAATCTTGTCTGGTTTGTTTTGCAGTGTTACTATGGCAAACTATTCTCGATTCAGAGGTCATGAATACTGTTTACATCCTAGACTTCCTGGTACAAAAAACTTAGTCAAATGGTTCACTGCCTGGAAAGAAAAATACAGGTTAGTAGACATCTGTATAAGACAATTTTTAAGATACTGCTTCAAGTAAAAAAAGAACTAAATCAATAAAATAATGAACTGCTAATAGCTTTAATACAAAGTTTAACCTGAATCAGAATATATTGTTATTTAAGCACATAATGATCTTTTTTAACTGTTTTTTTTTTTCTGTTTGATTGTGAACATTAGCTACCAAAACTGATATTTCTCATTATTTTACTTTAAATGTGGACCTTACTAATATGAACATTTTTAAAGAAATGATTAAATTGTTATATACCCATTCTATTTTTTTTTTTTTTTAGTTGAAAACTGCATTATGTCGAGTCTTGCAAATTTAAAAATGTTGAACAGATTGGGGAAATATGTAGTGTCTTTGCAAATTATGCATCTTGAATAATGTGTCCTTCCTCCTCTGAGGTGCAACAATCCCGGTGTTAGTATAGATAACATGTGGGAGGATGTTAGTGGTACCCAGCCCCATATTTTAAATGCTACTCACAATTACATTTTCAGAGTTATGTAACTCACAATATGGAGTCTCAGATTTCTAGAAGGTAGCTATTTTTTGTGAACTACTCTTGAGAAAAGCAAGTTATACTGTAGTAAATGTGACAACCCTCCAGTGGACCACTAATCAAGCAGCCTTAATCCTCACCACTGGCAACAGTGGGGGATGTTCACTGAAAGTATCACAGGTACACACACAGCATTTCCAGATGCAGCTCTCTGCATCAAGTGCAATTTCTCTTAAGAGCACACTGAGACCACAGTCACTCCAGGGCTGGTTCCTCTACCTTTATATAGATCCCCAATAAGACTCCCCACTGGCACAGCCATAGAGTTGAGCCCTTAGCCAGGGTTCCAAGCCAAGTCCTCCAACACTTTCTCTGTCCAACCAGTGCTTTTGTGTCCCTGCCCAAGTAGGTTACATACACACACACACACACACACACACTTACTTTGAGATTTTGATTTGCACACACACTCATACCTGGGAAAGGCTGGCACAGGTTTACTAGCTAAGCCCTTTTTCGCCCAGACTATAAGGTAGCTTTCACTGCCACCAGAACCCTTCTGCAGCTACCTTAAGGCCCTTAACAAAGGGTGTCCAATCTTACTGTATAATATTAATACAAACAGCATTTTGACCAAGAGCAATTCTGTTAGGAGTGGCCCACACAGTGCCACCAAATAAATATGCAAGTGCTCTCAAAACATAAATATCTCTATAAAGATCAGACACAATGGAAGGTTTAAATATATTTAATAAGAAATAACAAAAGAACAAGACAATACTAAATATATATTCACAGTGACATCAGAGTTCAAAACCACAGGAAATTTTTAAAATAACACTGCAGTACAAGTTCAAACAAACCATCTAAACTTAACTTCACCATATTCTTGACTGCATCTAAGAGAGTTATACTGCTACCTAGAAAGTTACCTATTAGAGCAAGGCAGATGTGGTGAATGGTTCTTATTGTTGTTGTCAGGTCCAAGAAAGATTGTAGAATGCTCTGTCTCACTAAAATACTTCTCAAATTAATATCTAAAATATTACTGCTGGGATAGCTTACAGAATTACATTATTTCTGGTCATCTGACTTCTAGTTCCCAGGCCAAGATCCCTATTGCTAGAAGCTGGCAGCATTTAGCCTCTATTTGTAAAAATATGCAAACAAGGGCTTTTCCTGAGATATTTGGCAGATGCTGGAAGTCATAAAACAATTGTATTCCTTTGTGCTTCAAAAGTAGCAATTAGTTCACTCCAAGGACAATACAGAAAGCTTTCTAGCACAGACACTGTGTCTCTAGCTGCATTAAAAACTTGAGAGGTTATTGCGTCCTATAAAGTAATTTAATTTCAGATATTTTTCTAAAGTTTACTAGACTGATGTTAACCTCCTGTATTCCAGTTTCCACTGTTAAAATATATACATTTGAACAGTTACAATAGTGCATGTACATTTCTGTTCTCTTCCAGAAGGGCACACTGTGGATACATTTTAAACACAGTACTTTTACGAATACCTTTTCAAAACAAACATCTATACAGAGCAGTTTGATATACACATGACATACATTTCTAATACATATGTAACACAATCATCTTATATAAATCATTTCAATATTCACCAATGACATAGAATTATTTACAAAATCCCAGCTAGCTGTGCTGGCAGCATCTCCTTTCGTCACAGTAAAAAAACAAAAACAAAACAAAAAAACCCAGAAAGATACCTGTAAGAAAGCAGTGATAATTTAATGTAGGTACTTTTGTTTAATATTCACAACTTCATCAAAACTAATTCAAAAAAATTACAGCTTGGTTAAGTAACAAAAATAAACCATATGATTTGAAACACTATTTCATTAGCTCCAGCTTCAAAATTGTCTGAATCTTTAAAAATGTATAAAGATAAAAAAGTCTTTAATAATAAAAATATGGTTATTTAGTTAATAAAAACTTAAAAAAATAATTTATACGTTTATATTAATACTATAGATTATACCTGGATGGGCATGTGAATTTAAAAACAGTTGCTAATGCAACTCTGTAACTTCCAACAAATTTTCCATGTTCACGTCCCTTAAAGTATCAGTGATATGATCAATAACACTGAAGGTAAACTTATTAAAATTTCTACAGTCTTGGCTGTGTTTGTGAATTTTTAAGGTGTTGTCCAAAGGAAATTCCTTCATACCAGATAAGAGAGCTAAAATTGTTGATGTCCTTTTAGAGTTGTGAGCTTATGTTAGAAAACTAAACTTACAGTTTAGTTTTGCAAGACAGGGACCCTAATAAAAGTAAAAAATCCATATTAAATAGGAAATGTATAGGAAATGTGATGTTTATAATGCCATTTTGGTCCTGACTTTAACTCCTTTTTAGACGTATGTGAAGAGGACTTTAGAACCATGTAACAGGGTAACAAATTAGTTCATAAGTATCACAATCTTTCACAATAACAGGAAAAGGCTTTATTAGATTTAACCAATAATAAGGACATATGAGTAATGAAGGCAGCTAAACGTAATGACATTGTAATAAGGGGCATATGTCTTTAGTATTATAATATAATGCATTATAATACTAGAGGCATAATATTTCGCTTCCATTATCACAATGTAATAAAAGAACATCAGGTTTCAAAAAAATGTTAAACAGTTACAAATATATTGATAACCATTTATTATAATTGATGGAACAAAGTTACATCAAGTATGAAACATTTGAGATTTTGCACATTGATAATCCTAAATTAGGTCAGATGTTCTGAATTTATTTATATTTATTTAGATAGCATTTTTAATCTAGTAATGCCAATGGCATGCTTGTTTCATCCTTTTTATTGGCATGAATGTATCCATACAGTTAAAAAAATGCTGTGTAGCTGAAACATTTGATGTACCAATTTGTATCTCATGGGCATCGCTTACAAGAGGTTTAAGGTAACACATAGTAAAAACTCTAGCTTAGCTGGATTTTTCTTGCAGTTTTTCAAGCAACAACAGAGTAGTTCAAACTAGTTGCATAGGAAAAATGTATATATACAGTCTAGTGAAGATGCACAGTGCAATGTGCAATCAAAACATTATACATTAGTTTCTAAAGTGTATCAGTCTTCATTTAATCTTGAGAAAGGAGATGGGAATAGTGCATTAGGTGACATGTTCTGTGTTGAAGCAGAAACATTTGACTTGGATGAAGAAGTGCTTTTTGAGCTGCATTCTGAGTTTGAGGTAAGTGTTGATTTTATTTAGCTCAATGGGGAGAGCTTGCCAAAAAGTGGGCACCTGAGAGCAGAAGGCATGTGCAGTGCTTTGGAGTTTGTTTCTAGAGGTAATAAGCATTGGTTTGGCTTGTGGGTAGTGCCTCAGGTTATATGAACAGTTATTTATGATGTCTAGCTGCAAGGGAAGTAAATGTGTGGAGGTGAAGTAGTTTATTAATTTGGGTTCTGAACAGGAGGTTAAATCTTTGTTTTATGTGTAGCCTTTTATAGGATGATGCAGTGATGCTCACAGAGAGATGAGTTTGCAGTGAATCTGAAGATGATGTTTATGATTGTCTGAATGTGTTTCTGGAGGCAGAAGCAAAAATAGGAAGCCGATATTCAAGTTGAGAAAGGAGAACTAATTTGCCAATGGCTGCCGTGGCTGGTTGAGATAGAAAAGGGGAAATATTTTTGGCCCAGAAGAAGAGGGAAGGCCAGATTTATAAAGTTTATCAGAAAGCATACACTAACCGTATACTCTGTATTTACATTCTGAATTTAGGATCAGCCACACCATAATGCTTGTGCTGTCTATTCACTAACAAAGGTTACACTAAGTGTACTCATATTGTACACTATGTTGTAACATTTATGAATATGGCTTGCAGTTTATTTTGGCTCTTACTTTGCCTATGTGGAAAAAGAAGTTCAGCAACTGATCCAGCCATAATCGTTGTTATTTGAAGCTGGAGGCTGTTTCCATGGAATGGTTGTTTAAGTGGAAGATGGTGAAAGAGACATGTGCATGGTGAATTTTCTGTGGAGTTTTGAAAAGTATAATTTTTCATCTTGATGGGGTTGAGGAGTAGTTTATAGTTAATGAGTCATTGGTAGAGCGACTGAAATTGATATTGAATGCTGGTGTGAGAATGACCTGATCAATAAATGACCATTTCATCAGCTTAGAGGATAAGTGGGAGATGGGGGTGGTCACAAAGAAGAGAAGAGGGGCAAGATCAGATGTTTATGGTAGACCTTTGGTAATAAGTACAGATTCTTATTGGAAGGATCCTTTTTTAGCTCTGACATGTCTATCATTGAGGATATGTTTAAACCAAGGAGTGTTGTTTGGACTGATTCCAATTTCAGTTAATTTACTTTGGATAAGATAGTGGTCAATGAAGGAAAATGGCTCTGTCAGGTCTATAAATAGAGCACCTGTAAGGAGGCCACTGTCAAAGCTTTGCAGGATGTCTTTGGGGTCCTAGGGACCAAAATGTTGTCATAGTACATCATCCAGGCCAGAATACGTGCTGATTTTCTTCGTGTTTCACTGTTGCAGTCATCACATTTGGGTTATCTGCTTGCAGTAGCCCTCAGTCGGCCTGATTATCAAAGTCTTGGGTCCTGCATCTGTTGCTGTTTCATCTTCCGTGACGTCAGGTAATCAGGGGTATAAAGCATGCAGCCGACCCCATTACATCAGCCTTTCTTGCCGTGCAGTTCCCGAAGCAGAAGCAGTTCACAAGTGCCGGTTGGCTGACTCCTGAAATTTTCGTTTTCGAGTTTCAGAACCGAAGTCTTCAACTAAAGCTAAGTACCCCATTAGGGAAACTTTTTCTTGCTCTAAACCGATGTCAGTAAAAGTCAATAATTGTATTTCTTGTGGAAAGCAAATACCTCATAAAGATTTCCATTCGTACTGTATTCCTGGCCTAGGCCCTGACCATGACATACCTTGCTATCTGTTTTGTGCCTTATTTAAGCAATGAACTATTCATCGTTGGTATATTTACGCTTCTAAATATTTTGGTACTCAGTTCAATTATCCAGATATGTCTTCAGTAAGCCATCCAACTACCGACATTCTGAAAAAACACAAAGATAAAGACAGAGACAGGCCACCTAGGTCCAAAGCTGCCGATGACGCTTCTCCTAAGCCAGTCGCCAGTTCGCTGGTATGCAGTGAGGCACTTTTGCAGCCCCTGATACCCAGTACTTCAGATTCGCAGGCCTCTACTGAGACCCATTTGGAGTCCGGTATGCAGTGAGATGCTTCAACTGTGGAACCTGCGGATGTCTCTACCTTGGATGGGTCCAGAGTTGCTGTGCAGTACCAGCTTCTGAGGATGTATTCAGGCCTACTGACTTGCATATTAAACTGATGCCATCTTCTTCTTCAAGGCCTAAAACTCAAACCATGCCTAGAAAACTGACACCCAGACTGCATGGTCAGGCCTCTATGCCTAAAAAACAAATGATAAGAATGGCTGAAGACCTTATTACTTTAATCAGGGGAAGCCAACCTTCCCCCTCTAAGAGACCTAGGGCTGAATTTGCTTATGATACCTCTGACCAGGATTCTGAAATTTCTGTTTCCTCTGATGACCAGGACTTACTCTTATCTACCTATGAGAATTCTGATGCAGAGGATTCCACCCCCCCCCCCCCACGAGGATTTATCTTTTGATGAAACCTTGCATACTCTTAGGGAGCATTTTCATTGGGAAAGCCAGGATTATTCTGATTCTAAAAAGAGGCTCAGGGATTTCTTACTCTTGCCCCAGCACAGGCCTTTAGCTATCCCTCCTGTGCTAAACATTGTTGATGATGCCTTTTCGGAATCTAGCTTGGCCCTTGACTCTTTACCTCCTGCTCCCAGAAAACCTGATAGGTATTACAGGGTTCCTGACTCTCACAAGTTCCTTTTTAAAAATCCTACTGTGGATCCTGAGACCATTTCACAGGGACCCGAGGGCATTAAGGCTACTACTGCCAAAAATCCTACCCCCTCTGATAGAGACTCTAGGGTGCTGGATAGATGGGGTAAGAAGGTATACACGTCTACAACCTTGGCCATTAAGGCCTTAAACTTCCAATTTCATATGTTAAAGTATCAGCAACATATTATTGGATTGCTTAAACAGAAAATGATGTTGATTCCTGACTGTGCTGAAAATACGGATTTACAGGATTTAATGCATTCTGCTGAACAGGTTGGAAAACATACTTTGCAATGTGGTTTTGATTCACTAGAGGCATCTTGCAGGGCTGCTGTCACTGGGTCTGTACTTAGAAATCATGCTTGGCTTAAGGAGCAGTCCTTGCCAGATCATGTTAGAGCTAAATTACTGGATGCTCCCTTAAATCAGGACCACTTGTTTGGCAACACAGCAGAAGTTCTAAATAAGATGGAGGAAAAAGCTAAATCTATGCAAACTGTTAAAGATTTCTTACAGGTACAGCCTCCAAGATTTAGTAGGCATTGGCCCTCTAAGAATTGGTCCTTTCCTACCTCTTCCAGGTCATCTCAGTCCAAACCCAGAAACAGCAGAACACCCAGGCTTCAGTCCTAGGGTACACACATGGCTAAGCAGTGGGGGGCTCCCACTTCCAAATCAGAGAGTAGTAAGACTCCCCCTATGGTAAACTGTCTCAATGACTTAACTTTAAAACTTCCAAGAACTTCTCAACGGACTGCTCCTTTAGGGGAAAGATTGCTCTGCAGGCAAAAAACTGGGAACTCATTACCCAGGACAAATGGGTTTTAAATATAGTTTCCCAAGGATACAAATTTCACTTCCACACATTACCAACCCCAAACAGTTGGTCAGATCTACCTCCAAATCAGTAGGCAGAGGCACAAAAGCAAGTACTCTCTCTCCTAAGCATAAAGGTTATTCAAACTGTACCAGAAGAGGAAAAGGAACAAGGTTTCTACTCAAGACTTTTCCTGGTACCCAGAAAAGACAACTCATGGCATCCTATCCTGGACCTGTCTATCTTAAACACCTTTTTGGTGATTCCAAAATTCAAGATGCTAACTCTTCACCAGTTGCTTCCTATGCCAGGCAAGGATGCCTGGTTGGCAACACTTGATTTAAAGGAAGCCCACCTGCACATCCCAATCAGGGAATATTGCAGAAGATACCTACGCTTCAAAGCAGGCTACATGCACTATCAGTTCTCTGCACTGCCCTTTGGCTTATCTACTGCACCCAGGGTATTCACAAAGAGCCTAGCTCCAGTCATTGCATTTTGCAGGCAAAGAAATATTCAAATATACCTATACCTGGACGATTGTCTAATTCAGGCAGAAAGCCAGGACGTACTTATGAATCATCTGGCATTTGTACAAAAGGTGCTAACTTGTTTGGGGTACGCCATAAACAAAAAGAAATCACATCTGGTACCCTGTCAACAAATTATATTCCTGGGAGCAAGCTTGAACACAACTTCCCAGATGGCTTTCCTTGTGCCAGAGAAACAAATTAATTTGACAACTTACTTCAAACTAATGGCCACAAACTAATGGCCACAAAAACCCTGCTATCTGCAAGGCAAATACTGCAAGCTTTGGGGTCATGGCCTCCTGCATTCTACTAATTCTATATGCAAGACTGCATATGAGGAAATTACAATGGTATTTAAAACACCTATGGTGTCAACATTCTCAGGATCTAGAAGCAATGATTCCTATCATACCTTGCCTATGGTTAGAGTTCCTTTGGTGGGCAGAGGCCTGCCACCACAACAAGGGACTACCATTCACTCTACCCCCTGCTGCCCAAACCCTAACATCAGACACATCAGACTATGCATGGGGGGGCTCATCTGTCAGGGAAGTTCATTCAGGGCAAATGGAACCCAAGTCAAATGCACCTGCATATCAATCAAAAAGAAATGTTAGCTGTACAGAATGCTCTGACAGCCTTCAAGGACCACATTCTTCCAGGAAAGTTAATGTTAAAGATGGACAACACCACTGTTATGTGGTACATAAGCAGGGGGTACCCATTCTTACCCCCCCCCCCCTGCAGACTAGCCATGGCTCTGTGGAACACAGCCTTGAGCTACCAAGTGCATCTACAGGCTCAATTCCTGCCAGGAAAACAAAATACACTGGCAGATGAACTAAGCAGAAATCTCATGGGCCCACATGAGTGGAAACTGGAACCAAAGACCTTCAACATGTTGACAAACAAATGGGGGATCCCAGATATAGACCTGCTTGCCTCCCCCTCATAACTACCAATTGGACAAATTCTGCACAAGGATTCCCCACAAACAAGCTTGGAAAGTGGATGCTCTGTCCTTCAGCTGGAAAAATCTATCAATTTATGCCTTTCCTCCTCGTCTGCCTCTCCTTTCTAAAGTACTACTAAAGATCAAACAGGACAAACCAAGGATGATATTGATTGCACCAGACTGGCCACGCCAACACTGGTACCACTCATGCGCAGTGTGTCACTGCTGGCTCCATGGCACCTGTCTCAGAACCCTACCATGTTGTCACAGCAGGAGAACCAGATTCTGCACTCTCAGCTCCAAACCCTGAACCTGGCAGCCTGGCTAATTACCTAATCTCTCCATTACCATCCCTCAGTAAACAAGTGTTGGATGTCATTTTGGAGGCAAGGAGGCCTAGTACTAGAAAATCTTATGCTGAAAAATGGAAAAGATTCTGTGCCTGGAGCCAAACTCAAGGGATGGGCACAGCAGTATGCAATTTACCTCAGATTCTTCAATACTTAACTGAGATGCTTCACAAGGGCCTTTCTTTTTCCTCCATCAAAATTCATGCTTCAGTCTTTTCAGCTCATTATAACACAGAACCACCCATCTTCTCTCATCCACTGCTCAAGGAGTTCCTCAGAAGGGCCAAAAACTTAAAACCACCCAGGAGAGCCCCTACTCCAGCCTGGGACCTTAACTTTGTATTGGAAAAAAACTCAATCTCCCTTCTTTTGAGCCAGCTGCAAGTGCAGATTTAAAATTCCTTTCTTGGAAAACAGCCTTCCTTTTAGCAATCACTTCAGCAAGAAGGGTATCTGAATTACAGGCCCTTATGGAAGTGGAGCCTTTCATCATCTTTCATGCGGACAGGATGTCCCTCAGGATCAATCCCTCCTTCGTGCCCAAGATGGTATCCAGTGTGGCTCTTAACCAGCCCATTCATTTGCCAACCTTCTTTTCTAATCCACAGAACAAAGGGGAATGGATACTGCACTCTTTAGATGTGCACAGGCAACTTAGATTTTACTTGGACAGGACTAAACCTCAAAGGAAATCTGAACAACTGCTGGAGGCATTTGCTGCAGGGGCAGAGGGGAAGGCTATTTCAAAACAAACCATTTCTAAATGGATAGGCCATTGCATTCATTTCTGCTATAAGCACCATGAAAAACCTATCCCACAGGGGATTAGACCCCATTCAGTCATGGCTACATCTACCGCTACAGCCTTTCTCAGAGGTGTCCCTACCAGGGATATCCTAGAAGCTGCTACCTGGAGTTCTGCACATACTTTCACCAAGCATTATCATTTGCCAATTTTCTCTAAATCCAAAGCTGGCTTTGCCACTGCAGTCTTGCAGGGCCTTATAGCTGGTTCTAATGCTATCTAAATTCCTCATCCCACCCTTAGCTTTGGGAATCTACCCAAATGTGATGACTGCAACAGTGAAATATGAAGAACATAGTACAGTTGTGTACACTTACCATAAATGTAGATGTTCGGGTGTATTCATTGTTGCAGTCCTGGTTACCCTCCCTTTAGCCCCCCCGACTTCTCTTGGCTATACCTCTACTCTCCGTTACTATGCTTAAAAGCTTTTTGGTGTATTTGCTTTTTTGTTGGAGGTATAACCTTATATATATATATATATATATATATATATATATATATATATATATATATATATATATATATATATATATATATATTTAACTGCTTCCCATTATGGGGGCACCTAACCACCTAACATCTGGGGCAAGAAAAACTGATGTAATGGTGTCAGCTGCATGCTTTATACCCCTGACTACCTGACGTCATGGAAAATGAGACAGCAACCGATGCAGGACCCAAGACTTTGATAATCAGGCTGCCTGAGGGCTACTGCAAGCAGATAACCGAAATGTGATGACTGCAACAGTGAATACACTCGAACAGCTACATTTATGGTAAGTGTACACAACTGTACTTTTGGAGGAGAGCAGGTTGTAGTGCTGGATATAGAGAAAGAGTTGGGTATAGACTATCCTTTTCAGAAGTTTGCCCAGAATTGGAAGGAGGGATATTAAATGGAAGTGGGAGGTATCATTTGGGTTCGCTTGTTTTGCAAGGAGTTTAGAGTAGCGTTCCAATTTTCTGGCATGATATTTTGTGTGATACATGTATTATATATGTAGGTGAGAGGAAACATAGCTTTTGTAATGTATTAGTGCTGTCCCCCCAAAAGCTTGAAATTTTACCTTTTTTACATTTTGAAATTTGTATGCCAAATCATACGGCAATTCAAAATAATGTCTATACAGAGTTTTCTTGCCATTTTAAATGTAGTTGTTGTACAAATACTCATGGACACATTGCTATAGATGGTAATCTGTCTTCCATGTGTAATACACATGCAAATGGTGCAAATAGCAATGTGGGTTATAAACGTGGACCACACCTGCAGTAATCATAATTTCAATATTTGTTTTCTGACTGACACTCTGTAACTGCATCTGCCATTACTAGAAATAAAAACAAATTATTGTTGTTAAGTGTTGAAGTACAATGCATGGTAGAGACAAATCTATCCAATTAAACCAATTCATTTAAGAAGCCTTTGATATTTCTTCCTCTGCATTAAAGAGATGTTAGCACAACTGCTACATTGCTACTATCATATTTGATAAGAAAGTGTTCAAGTTATTTTTTCACAGTCCTTTGAGAAATTCTATTTCTACTTCCCATACTGTAAACCAAAATATGCAAAGCAAACGTCTAGACATATTTCTACTGTTCTATTATAAGTACTGAATATTGTATATTTTTATAAATATATATATGGCATCAACATTTGGGTATTTCAATTAATTTTAGTGTACCTGTTTATATATGGTTAATGTCAACAGTGCAACAGATTGTAGGTTGTGGGTTCTGTTTCCACCCCAAGCAGATCAGTTACTTATCCAGCAGGGTGCTGCACTCCTTAGAGTATTATCCTTCAAATGAGACATTAAACCAAGGCCCTATCTGCTTGAGTTGGTGGTAGCTCATGTGGATATAAAAGATCCTAGAGCACCTATCAAAAAGAGTAGGAGTTATTTACTTAAAATAAAGTAAGTACAATCCCAGTTAGAAAACTGCATATTTACAAATGTATACAGTTTACAAATTTCCATTACCTTCTGTTATTGTCATATAATCGTAGACTTTTCATTATTATGTCAAACTTATATCTTCATTTTCTTATTTGACCCCTACTCATTTTTCCACAATCACAACTAATTTTCCTTATAATTAATGTTAGTCGCTATTTACCATTAAACATGATTTAATTTATCATGTCATTCCAAATAGTCTACATAACATAAAGCAATCTTTTATCTATTTTACTAACATTTTTTTTTATTTTTATGGCTATAATATCCATGCATAATCATATCCATATTTGTTTTATTTACCTCCATTATATTTTCAAAGAAAATTTTTTTACACAATTTTCCCCACAATTATCCAACCCTTATACATTGTAAGAAAACATGTTCTGTAGTTTCTTCTTTACCACAAGATATACAAACTCTTTCACTAATTTTGTATATGGCATAATCCCCTTTACTGATAATTTATTTATCACAAATAGTCATAAAAATGTTGACATTCCTCTTGCTTATCACACCATACTTTTCACACTTTTGTAGCTTTAACTTTTTCATTCACTAGCTCAGTCCATGGATTAACATAATAATATTGCAGTGTGATATTTATATACCACACTTTCCTCTTATTTTCTATTTCATCAATTTTCATTTTCCATAAATAGTTTTTCTTGATAATATCTCATTACTTCTTTTATACATCATTTTTCTCTTTTGAAAGTTTTATAATGTCCCAATGCTGCTTATATTTGTACTTTAGTAAATTTACTTCTAAGTTTTCATTAAAAGTAGTTTCAAATAGTTTTTTCTTGATAATATCTCATTACTTCTTTTATATATCATTTTTCTCTTTTGAATTTTTTTTAACATGTCCCAGTGCAGCTTATATTTGTAATTTAGTAAATTTACCACTAATTTTAATTTTTATCATTTAAATAAAACTTTATAGAAATTCAAAGATGCAGCATAAACAATTCGGTTTATTAATACTAAACATCCATCTTTCTTATCCATGTGTAAGACTCCTCTCTTCAATGGATTAAATCTTGAACTCAATATAAAAGAAAAATTACTTGAGATATTTCTTTTTCATAGATTATTGGCAACATATAGACACCTGATAAATATGCAATGTCCCCAGTATAACTGAATTACTTAAATAATCATTTTTATTAAATAATAGCTTGTATTTTTTCCAAAAACAAAAAGCTCCTTTATTTCATATAGTATCATATTCCATTGTTCCTCACTTAAAGTTTTACCCCTGATTTTTATTCCTAACACAGAGATTTCTTTCACTGAGAAAGGCAGTTTTCCTATCTTTACTATATCACCATTCCTTTATTTTTTCTGTATTTAAAGTCATATCTGTGAAGTATATAACATAAAACTTCTTTTATCCAGACTTTGTTTCTCATAATCAATATAATAAAAGTAGTACCTCTCATGTGAATATTTACAACTCTGACTAATATATTCATTACGAATGCAAATAATATACTATTCATAGGACATCACTGATGTGTGCCAATTTTTTACATCTATTTCTTTGCTTACCATCCATTAACTAAAATTATTACTTTATTTATATATGCAGAACAACATGCATTCTTAATTTTCTTACTAATGTTATACTCTTCCATATTTGTCCACAAAAGTTCATGCTGTACTGTATCAGAAGCTTTATTGAAATCTCCTATCGTGATCTCGGTGTTATCAGTCCTGTTCATAATATCATCCACAATTTCCCCTTCTATGAATAATAATTCCTGACATCCTGCTTCCTTTAACCTATATATACTATCTTCCATAAAACTTTTCATTTTACTCTGCTTTCTCTTATGAATTATTCTTGTAAAAATCTTATAATCTGTATTGTTCAATACCATAGGTCTCCAGTTTTTAATTTTATCTTCCTTTTTCCATACAAACTTAAGTCTGCCGCTAACTCTTTATGCATAAAACATTCATTTAACCCCTCATTCATAACTTTTAAGAAGCATTTCTTCTGCAGATCCATAAAATTCTTAAACAATTGGTATCATATTCCATCTGATCCTGAAAATGACTGTAAATTAACTTGCCTAAGTACCTTATCTAATTCTTATACAGAAATCTTGTTTTCCAGTTCCTTATTTTCTTGTTCAGTAATTTTTTAACATGCCATTCTTTTTTATTTCATACATTCTTTCTGTCTTGAAACATTTTCTTTACATAATTTATTGCAATATTCGTAATTTGCTCCTGAGATCTTCTTACCCCACCTCTGTCATTGTTCATTCTCTCTAGCCATTATACTAATATTCTGTTTAACTGTGCTACTTAAATAAGCTGATACCTCTTCTTTTTTACCTTGCAAATAATATATTTGCTTAAATAATAATTCTTCAATTTTCTCTTGATTCGTTTTCATAAATTATCTGTTCTATCACATAATATTCTCATTTGTTAATTTCCAAATCCTATAAAGCATCCATATGCACTGTTTTGTAATCTGTCTTTTTTTTCTGCTTTTCTTATATCTATCCTTCTAAAAACATTTTTATACTTTTCTTTCAAAGTTTGCTACCACTCAGACCAGCTTCTATAACAGAGTCTAGTGGAACTGCAATCTTTCCATAAATGCATGCTTATTTTTCTTCCATTTTCATCCCATAATTTCTCATTTTGTCTTTTGATTCCTTTTCATAGTCTGATATACTCCTTATTTTCTTAAACTTTTGTACATATGGCTGAGTGATTTGAAAAACTTGTTACAACTGTCTCTCCCTTAGCAATATTTAAACCATGTGCCATAATAAAATAATCTATTTCTGTCTTATATATACCTCAACTATACGTCCACAAATTATTATTCCAGATCTTTAAATTGTCACATTTTATAACTTAAAATTTGTCTTTACATCATTTCCCCTCTTCTTCTTTTTCTTGTCGTATCACAATTAAAATCTCACATTCATATTATATTCATATTAATTATTACATAATCCACAATTTTATGAAATAAAGATTTCCTTTCTTTACTTGTAATATAGGCATATAGTGCTATAATTCTATATACCGGATAATGCTATCTGAGATCTGCAATAGCTGATCTTCCTATCATTGAAAATGTTATGTTCAGTATTTTCACTGACTTTCTACAAAGTACATCTATGCCTAAACCTAATTGCTTTCCTGGGCTCCATATTGTATTTCATTCCAAAAGTTTCATTGTTTGCAATGTCTCTTCTTGTGTCAAAAATCTTAAATCTTCCAATATTATCATAATCTATTATATCAGTTACATACCATATCTATTGTTCAGTCTTGATGTCTATATGACAACAGCTCTATGGCTATACCTTACTCTCAATCTTTAATCTGCTGCTGTCCATCATTCCCTCTGTACTGCAAAACTGCAGTACTATATTGTTCACACATTTACTGTCATCCCATGTCATCAATTGTATTCTTGTTTGGCTTGCATACTTAAAAATCTAACATCTGTATAACTAGTATTATCTATTTTATTGTATCACCTATTCTGTAATGTAGTGTACTGTACCATCGCTGTTTGATGTCTGTATTTTGATTCTGTAGCTTTATCATGTTTGTTTTTGGAGCTTTTCTCCCCAGGCATCTACTGAAAATGGGCTCACCCTGGCCCAGTAGACCTCCAGATAAACAAATACAAATAAATAAGTAAATAAAAAAAAATACAATATCACACTTACTACACTAATTTAGGATACCCATTCTTCTGCTCACATTTTTGCTACTATTTACGTTTACTGAAAGCACTCAAAAGTTGTCATTATATCCATGTTGTAACTTACCAGAAATTGTGCAAATTTGAAGTATTTATCTCATTTGCATTACACATTTCCTTTCTTTTTCTGTTTTACACTTATCCCTTTAAACTTTCTTTTTTTGTTTCTTACTCTTTTGCCAATATAGGGCGGCCACAGTAGTGCAGCGGTTAGCATTGCTGCCTCACAGCAAGAGGTTCTCTGGTTCAATCCTTGGCTGGGGTGCCTTCTGTGCGGAGTCTGCATGTCCTCCCTGTGGTCACATGGGTTTCCTCTGGGTGCTCCGGTTTCCTCCCACATCCCAAAGACATGATGTAGGTGGATTGGACACTCTAAATTGGCCCTAGGTGTGAGTGTGTATGTGCGTGTGCCTTCTGTGGAAGGTTGGGCGCTGGGCTGGCAACTCAACACTGTAAAACTCCACTGCCAATCATGAGCAGACAGATGATCTGCTGTGGTGACCCCTAACCAGGAAAAGCCAAAAGAAGAAGAAGACTTTTTTGCCAATATATATTTTTTTACCTTTCACTATTTTTCAATTTATTTCTTCATTACTTATGTCAGAACCTTCTTCTATATTATCTTCGGTTTCATTTTTCCCTTTATTCTTATCTTTATTTTCCCTGATCTTGTTTCCCAACTTCCTCTTTATCTTTTATTGGGATTGCTTCTTCTTGTCATTTAATGTCCTCAATGTTTTTCTTTTCTTCATCATCCATTTTTCTCTTGATTACAAGCTATCCATAAATCCAATCCAATCTTGGTACATTTATAACACTTTAATTCAAACTTTTTTGCATCATGACCTGTTTCCCCACAAACATAACATTTCCTTTTATCAAAATTTATTATCAAATGATCATCTTTTCCACAGAAAAAACATTGTTTGGTCATTCCCAATATTTTACAACACTTTTGTTACCCTCTGCATTTATCTAGGGATATGAACACTTTTTCTTTATCCATTTTCAGTATAGTTTGACAGTCCCATCTCCCAGTCCATAATGCTGTGTTATCATAGAATTTGCTAATGTCCATAACTTCTTTACAAAGTTTGCTTAAATGTCTCTCTGAAGTCTCTTTTTCAACTTCAGTTTGAAATTGAACATGTATTTTCTTTTTTTATTTCTTTGTGAAATGCTTTAGCTACATAAGAATTGGAAAGATTATGGTCCTTTTTCCTTCTTCTACCCCCCTAAAATGTATACAACAGACCCATTCTCAAACAAAATGTCTCTTTATGAATAAGAATAAAAGATAAAAGCTCTTACCTCCTGAGCCTTTGCTTCCAATTAGACCATTACATTATCCCAAATGTCACACTTGCCCCTTTCTTTTTCTTTTTTAATCTGAATTCTCAGCATAAATGAACTTTTATTATTGACATCTCCTTTCCTCTGTTCATCTTTCCTAACTTTCCCTGCAGTGTCTTTAACATGATAAGTACAGGATTGTCCAGTAATCTTCTGTCAAAATGGCTTCCAATTTCTCTGATTGCATTTTGTCCATAATTTCATCCTATCTGGCTCACTTTGCAACAACAATTCACTCAAAATATCACTCCATAATCCTCCCATCTGTAGGGTTGTAATAACACATCCATCATTATTTGGAACATTTGCTTCTGATGAAACAAATAAATTCTGCATAAACAGCTCCTGAGAATCTTGTAGAGCTTCAGACACATCAATGACATTCATGTCTTATAAGTTCATAGGTTTATAATAGGCTAACAAACACAAGGGCCTTTGTAAGCCTAGCCATGCATCCCAAATCTCTGACAAGCTCTGGTACCAGTGATAAGTGTAAGCAAAGATTTTGGAGATGAAATTTGCAAGCAGGGTCCTGGGAGGTGAACTATTTACAGGTTGCCTGTGTCCAGTAGAGACATAGGTGCCAAACCAGGGATGAATTTCCTTTTCCCCATCCAGTTGTCCAAGTTACACTTGAATTGGCTAGGGAGGAATACTTCTTCACATGGATGAGAAGCCTGTTGCAGAGAAATAGGTAGTCTCTGGGATACATACCTGTCTCTCTAGCAGGTCCTATTTATATCATAGGCACAATTTAAGTCTTTAAAAATGATATTTTTGGTGCTGTTTGTTTTGCAGATATGCAAGAGATCCATCAGGATGGGGTCGGACAATATCCTGTATGCCAGGCATAGATCTCCCCTCAACAGCCTGTAGGAGACAGAATGCAGAGATAGGGCCTTGAGGTGATCTGCAGAGGACATGTTACTTGTGCCCTGTAGTCTTTTAATGAGGAACCTCTGCAGAAATTCTAATTGTTGGTTGTGTCTGGTTAGGTACTTACCAAAGGGGTCATTATACTCTAAGTCTGATGAATGCTAAATACAGTGGAGCAATGACCTCCTTGGACCTAGATGCCATGCCTTTATTTATAAGTTGCACAACATAGAATGATTTACTCACCACTGTAGGCAAATATTGGTCAAAAGCTAGATTACTATCTGTCCCCCCCAAGTCCCTGATTTCTGGGTCAACCCTTAGGGGTGCGCTGTCGATATCATAGTTATCAGGAGTGGATGACTTCCTGAAGGATAGTATTATGCATTCCTTGGCATTTAGTTTTAGTCCATAGCTCTGACACCAGTTATTTGTCTTTCAGGCCTTCCTGGAAAACATTTGTGTCAGTGGGGGTTTCTAACACTGCTGCTAATTTGCAATCATTTGTAAATTTAGTTAGCTAGAGGCCACTAACACTGGCCTTGACTTCACAGAAGTAAATGCCAAAAGAGGAGATACCAGGACCAATCCATGAGGGACTCCACTTTGTGGCTGTCCTCTTTGTAGAGGTGAACTCCCCAATTCTAACTTCTGAGTCTTGTCTGTGAGTCACCTGGCTATCCACCGAGTGACATAATGGATTCTACCTAATCTCTTGAGTTTTCCAACAATGCCCCAGGAGAGTACTGTGTCAAATGCCTTGGCCAGGTCAAGGTAGGCAATGTGAACAATTTTGCTGTCATCCATTTCTTTGGTGACCTTTTCAGAGATGTGCACCAGATTGTGGAGGCATGACCTGCCCTTGAAATAAATAAATTGGGTTGGATCCAGTGTCTGGAGGTTTCCTATGTCATGATCAGCCTCCATGCTCTCGACTCTCTTGGATCTCCTTGAATCCTCTTCCCCCAACCACTACTGGGCTAGGAACAGAACAAGTACTCTCTTAACAAGTAGGGGTTCTTTATTGATTTTCACAACATATATACATTATTTACACATTATACATTATTTAGAATTATTTACACTTTTCATTTACAATGTAATACACTCCCATGTACTTTAATCATTCCCCTCCACCCTTTTTTCCATAACCAAAAATTTATCCTTTTCAAACTTTCAGATAAAATTCATTTCCTATTAAATTTCATTTCATTAAATCTCTTATTCTGTATTGTCCATAAAATTTACATTTTTATTAATTCCATTTACAATGTTTCATTTTTATTACCATAATACCCATATTTTAACATATTCATATTTAGGTCTTCAACATTTTTAAAACCTTTACTTATCTTATTTTCATATATTATATTTTCTCCCATAATTCCTTCACTCTAGAACAATTAAAAAATGTTCTGTAAATAGAATTCCCCACAATAATTACATACTCTTTCCTGTATTCTTTTGTAAGACATATTAACTTTGTTAGGTAGTTACTTATTGTCAGTCTCCACAAAAAGTCATTACTTTCATAAATTATTTTACACCATGCAAAACTTATTATAATCACATTTCTTTATTCATTTTCTAAATGTTTCCATGTGTAAATATAATAATGTTTATGCATTATACTTTAATACCATTCTTTTTTGTTTTTTTTCTTACATATGATATTCAATTTCCATTACAAAAATTGTGCTGATACTCATTTTTATATCTTCATTTAGAAAATGTTCTATCTTTTCCCTAAACCTATTCTCTCCCAGACATCCCTATATTTATCATTCATTACAACATGTATTAAATTCATATTTTCTTCTTTTAATCATACCACAACTTTATAACAATTCAAAGAAGATGCATGAACAATTGGGCTAATTAAACCTAATCCCCCTTCCTCTTCTTTAACATGCAAAATCCCTCTTCTAACTGGATTCAGTCTTGATCCCCATATAAATGAGAATAAAATAGATAGTAACTCTTTTTCATACCTAGATGAGAACATAATATTCACTTGCTATATAGGAAATTTTACCTAAAAGAATTGCATTTATTAATAACTTTCAAAACATACCTATCTCTTTTAATTTCTGTATAATACACTCCCACTGCTTCTCTCCATGCATACTTTTTCCAGATATTATCCCCAAAATACCTTTAACCTGATCATTAAATTGAATATCTTCTATATCACCCATTAATCCAAGCCCTTTAATTTTGTCTTTATTTATAACATAAAGCAAGTTCCTTTACATACCAATTTAATTTTCTGATTCCTTCTTCCATCCACTTCTTATTCTTAATGAAAACTATATTATCTGCATAAGTAAGAATTTTTGAAATTTGTACTTCTTCTATTATTTTGTATCCTGGCATTTTCATCACTCTGTTCATCTTATTAACAGTCTCATACATAACTAATGCAAATAGAGTGCTACTTGCCAGGCATCCCTGCCTTATCCAACACTCTGTTTTCATTTCTTCACTTAACCAGCTATTTAATATCACATTCATATTATTATTCTCATATACAGACATAAATATTTTATTTTTTCTCACTTATATTATAATCTCTTAATATATCCCATAAACATTCATATTGCATCCTGTCAAATGCTTTACTCACACATCCTGCCATAACTGTAGTTTCCACCTTTTTTATTAATAATGTCATCTATCACTTCTTTCATTATCCATAATAGGTCTTGCTTTTCTTTCCCTTTTTTCCAAAAATCATATATTCAAGCAATTTATATACACTATTTCTGAGTATTTTTCCTATTATTCTTATAAATATCTTATAATCTGTATTATTCAACACTATTGGTCTCCAATTTCTTATATCCTCTTTTTCTCCTTTTTTTCCATATAATTGTCATGACCCCAGTACATATTTATTTTTCTACTATTCTTTTTTCTAACCATTCATTTAATACTTCCACAAAATACAGTTTTTGCCATTCTTCCATATTATTATACAGGTAATGCTCAATAGCTTTTTCCACAGTCAGTTCTTTTAAAAATTTCATTAAATTATTTAACACTTATATTTTTCCAGAATCTTATTAACTTCTTTACTCAATTTTTTAACTTTCTATTTTTGCCTCTCTTCCAACTCCTTCTTTTTAACTGTATTCTCTAAGTGCTCTCTCATTACTTCAAATATTTTCTTGTGCATTCACTCTTTCTCCTTCATTATTCTTCAATTCCCTTATTATTCTCTAATTTTCTTTTACTATCTTATTTAAATATGGAGTCGCCTCTACTGTTTTCCCTTGTAAGAAATACCTTGCTTATATAACATTTTTTAATCTGTTCCTGATTCATTTCATTTATCTGTTTTTTTCTTTTACTGAAAGGTTATCTTATTTTTAACACCACTCTAAATAACTTCTGATTCTACTGCCTATAGTTTAATTTCTCTTTCCTTCTTCTCACTGCTTGATATTCCAGAAAAAAACACTTTTTATATTATTCTTTAAAACACATCCACCACCTTATCCAGTTTTTATAAAAAAAATATCATATCTACATGCTCTTTCCATAACTGATTAATCTCCGTTCTATCTTCCTCGTCTAAACCTTTTTCATTAAATCTGTTATTGTCTTTACCTATTCTTATGCATCCTTCCTTTTTCTGCACTTCTACCCATATAGCTAGGTGATCCAAAAAGCCTGTTACCTTTATTCCTTCTTGTACAACTTGCACACTATCACATTTTACAAAATAATCAATTTCTATTTTTATATCTTTTCTTTTATAAGTCCAGTGTTTGTTATCCCATATATACAACTTTCCCACTTGTTATTTCATATACACTCCTAAGATCACATCCTTCTTTCTTTTTCTTAAATCACAATTAAAGTCCCCTACTAATATTATTTCCATATTCACACCTACATAATTTAAGATTTTTTTAAACATTGTCTCTGTTTCTTTGTGACATATGCATAAATTGCAATAATTATCTATACATCTTTTTTCCACCTTCTGTCTATCACCATTTTTATAACTAATTCTACTATAGTATAATCTAAAACTTTTATTGTTTCATGCCATAATATACCAATTCCAGAACATGCATCTATTCCCATATTCCAAACAATATTTCCCTATAACTCTTCCATTTGTAATTTTCCTTCTTCCATTAAAATTCTCATGCCTTCTAATATAATTATATGCATATCAAGTGATACTCACCATCCCAATATACCTATTCTTCTTCTAATATTTTTTATACTATTAACATTTATAACTAAAACTTTCAGTTTCCATTTAATATCATTTTATTATCCCCTTCCACTTCTACCCTTTACCTTTTTTATTTCTTTTTACAATTGCACTTTCTTTTTCTTTCACCCTTTTCTTCTATAGAATTTGCTTTTCCCTTCACCATTTTCCAGTTTTCATATTCATCTTCACTTGTTTCTTGTACTAATTGTTCTCTTTCATTATTTTCATTTTTTCATCTGCTATTTTTTCTTTATTATTTTCATTTATATTAATCTGTTCTTCACATTCCTCTTCTACATTTCTTTCTATATTATGTACACATTCCTGTATCTGCTCTTGTTCTTTGACTTCTATATGGTCTTCACAATCTATCCGTACATGTCCTGTTTGTCCACATATTTACATATCCTATCACGTTTTTTAGCTTCAAGCTTGCCACAAATAAAACATTTTCTTTTCTCACAATTATTGATCGAATGATCATCTTTTCCACAAAAAAAAAACATGTTTTTGGTCATCCCCTATATTTAACAAAACCTATGTTACCATCTACATTTATCAGACTTAGAATATGTATGGCAGTTTCATTTTCCATTTTCAAAATCACTTCATCTTCCCATCCACCAGTCCATAAACCTCTCTCATCATAATTTTTTGTAGTATTCAAAACTTCTGTATATAAAGTCTTTATATAGCCCTTTAACATTTATTTCTCAGCTTCAGCTCAACATTGCACAAAAATCCTCTTTTGTGTCTGTCTATTAAATGTTTGTACCACATACAAATTCCATGGATAATAGGTCTCCAGTTCTATTTTGCTGGTTTTCAGAACTGGAGCCATAATTAAGAGGGTTGGCCGGGGACATTCGTATTGTGCCTCTACAAGTGAAATTCTTGGACCAACACGAGACAAACGAAAGCAAAAGCATTTGCCAAGTATGTTTTCATTAATCAAGAATGAAAGTTGGAGGTTTGACGACAATCAGATACCATCAAAGTTCCAACCATAAACGATGTCTACTAGTGATCCGGCGGCATTATTCCCATGACCCACCAGGGAGCTTCTGAGAATCCAGTCTTTGGGTTATGGGGGGGAGTATGATTGCAGAGCTGAAACTTAAAGGAAAATTGTTCTAAAAACATCTCCATGTACTGTCCTGTCTCAAACAAAATGTGACAAAAAGTCTCTTTATTAATAAGGATAAAAGCTCTCACCTCCTTAGTGGAAGTGCCCAAGGGTGCAATAACAGTGTCCCAAACCTCATACGTTTTGATCCCTTTTTCTTTGTTATTACTTAACATTACTACAAATGTCTTCCTTTCTGTCTCTTTCACTCTTTCCACTCATCTTTCTCTTTCTTTCACCATCTGCATGTATGACTTTTTTTCTTTCACAATCTTTCTCACCTAATCTTCTTGTATTCTCTTCATAATGTGGACCCTCGATACTGCCATCTCTTTTTTCAGATTCATTTTGATTTACCATGTCCCGTAAATAAACATCCAGCAGCCCTCCTGATTGAGGGTTCTAACAACACATTTTTGTGGTGATTCCTCTTTTCTGAAGAGATTCTGTTGGAAAATATCTTCTGAGTCCATCAAAGGCACACTTGCCTTGTCCTTCATAGCCATACACGACCACTGCAGAGCAGGGGAAGTTCCCCAATACCATGGACAAATTTAACCTACTAGTATAATTACCACCCCTAGTCTCCCCTAAAAAGAGGCTACTAGCCTAGTTGGACTAACCAGGTCAACAAAGGATAAATAAACAAAAAGCTAAAAAATACATGTATACCCCAATATCATGTTTCATGAAGTTACTGGTTAACGGTAAGAAATAATATTGAATACTGTGGAACCATTCCTTGTCTCTCTCTCTATCTCTGTATCTCAAGAAAAACAACATACCTGAATATTAGATAACATTCTAGAATGAGTTCATGTATAAGGTTTGTATAGATCCGACAAACTCCCTAGCAACAAAGAAACCACATATTGTGGTGCTCAAAAGATCAGTATCTATGGAATCTAATTTTTGAACTACGATTACCATTATTTTATATATGTATATGTATTCTTTAATTTAAAAATTAAATTTGATCTCCCCAACCCTCCACTGAAAATGTGATTCTCAGTCTGACTATTCTAGTATTCAAGGCAAATGAGTTAATGAGTAAACTCTCTTACTGATGATGTTTAGTATAATGCAATGAACCAACATAATATGTGCAACACTAAATTAATATTCCAAATAAGTTACAAATGTTGCTGCTGCCCTGACATCTCTCAAGTTAAACACTTATTCAGGAAAGGTCTGGTGTGTGAAGTAGCACGTCACAAGGATCCCATCATGATGTCATAAAGTTTTAGTAAAAAATATTGTGGGTTGTATGGAATGAAGCTCATAACTGCAGTATGCATGTCTGTGAGCAGGTGTGAGCAAGGTTTGCTTACATGTGGATGAACAACTGCTAGATTATTCTAGATGCACTAGTAACAGATGACATCAAGGATACATCTGTCTGTACATTTGTTTAAGATACCTTGTGAATTTCAATACTTTATGCCTATTTTGTCACACATCATTACAACTGTAATCTCTTTGAGTATATTAAGAATAAGGGTATTGTAATGACATGGGTAAGTTAACCTTACTATTTAAGAATTTTGGGAAACGTTGAAACTAATCAGGGAAAATGCATCAAATCAGGAACACTGGTTTTATTTACTTGACAGCTGGCAGAATACACATTTTTGTTAATGTATATTTTGCAAAGTATTAAAAGTCTATAACTGTAAGGTCTGAGTAGGAATCATAATGTGGTACCCAGTTCATACATAGATAGATCTCACCCCCTATTGGAGTAGAACTAAAATAAATAAGCAACTCTTAAACTATTTCACTAGGTAGATGGGGGTTTAGGATGTCTGGTAAAGCCAGCAGCTGGAAGGACTCTTTATTTACGTACTCTTACAAGTTCCCCAGAAAGGCAATGCAGTCACCTTGATTTATGGCTTATCTTGTGGAGTATTTGTCAGAGACATGTACATTGGAAGTAAAGATTTACCTAATTTCAAACCACTGCACTGGGGTGGTGCTTTAAGCATATGCAAAGGAAAATAATGATCATTGCTGGAAAGGATAAAAAGGTAGTAACCCACCTGCAGGAGATCAATGTAGCATTTAAAAAAATTCTTGAAGTTAGTACTGGGAGTCTATTGTATCCATGCTAGAGTGGGCCCACAAGGTGGATGACTTGGGGATAACACCCAGTGGTTTCTGACTCCACAATTAAGCAGTGCATTGGAGGAAGATGGACAGAGTCATTTAATAAATGCCAGTGGGCAGGGCTCCAGTCCTACTGAATGCATTATTCAGTAACTAAAGTCATTACTGTCTTGATGAAAAAATGATAAAGTTTATGTTGACCTGAGTAAGACTTTAAGACAGTGCCACAAAAAATCCCAGAATAAAATCAGACACAAGTGAGTAGTGTGACTGTAGAGGGAAGGAACCCTGTATGTGCTACTCCTGTTTTTTTGCTTTGTTATACATAATGTTTGGCATGCATAGTTTTGTGGCCTGGGGATGTGGAAGCCTAGTGAGTTCCAAGAATTATCGCTCATTATAAGACACCTGTACTTTTAGGCTGTTCTGCCACTAACATTAGCTCTAGTCTGAGACTGTTAGCAGTTGCAGTGATTATGTATTCATGGAGAGTGCCACTGGCTTGGCATGATAGATTAACTAATGGGATATCTCAGCCTGTTTATTTATCTATATGTCAGTATCCCTCCGAGAAGAGGAGGGTACTGTAAAAAAAAGAACTAAGTCCCTGTGTGGAGGGGAGAGTACTGGAAAAAAAAGAACCAAGTCATCCAACCCACCTTGTTAATGATGACTGCTTTATTGTTTGCAATATAGATATGATACCTTAATTTAATTTTGAAGGATGTGCATCAGGGCTGGTAACTCGGTACGTAAAAATCAACTACCAATCATTAGCGGACCGGAGCTCCGATGTGGCGACCCCTAACCGGGAATAGCCGAAAGACACAAACAAATTAGTAACCCCCATTCACAACTGAAATTAAATATTCTTTCCAGTACCTTCAACTAAAACCATTTGGTTTTATAAAGAGATACATTTCTTTCAGTCTGTGATGGTGTTATTACTTTGAGTTTAAATAACTTTGTATTAGCCACTATATAAATCCACTGTATCTGTGCAGCTTTAGGATAGCTCATTTCTATTTTTGCACTCTTTTACTATACAATGGTTCAGTTTTTCAGAACTTCATTATTTTTCATTGTGCACTGCAATTTCCTCAAAAAGTTGAGGCAGTCACAAAGTACAGTTTCATATTCATTGTTTGCAGTAATGTAATAAACTATAGAGGAAACTAATGGAATGGAGTCCAAAGTAAAAAATATATATATATTGAAACAATCTAAATGAAATCAATAAAACTTGTTTACTGTGATGATTGCAGCAATTTTTTAAAAAAGATAACAAGCATCCCTAGACATAAAACTAGTAAGGAACCCAGGTGTGCAGAGATGGCTTTGTGAGATGTTATGTTTGCACACATTGAGATGAATTAAATTGTTTAGTAAACAGGGAGTGCTAGAAATAGGACCATGAAATGCAATCTAGCATATCTTATGCATAATTAAATAAGCAGTGTTTTGTTCTGTAAAGTATATTGCACTTTTTAAGGTTCCTCTGTCGCTGAGGTCACATGAATACTGATAAACAAAAGAGTGGGAAAGAAAAAGAGAAAATGATAGGTGGCATCAGGTGAAGTCTCAGTGTACCATGTGTTTTTATTTCACAGCAAGATAGATGATACATTGACCTATCACACCAGAGTACAGTTTGTAACCATCACTAACAGATGCTTTGTTTTTTGAACTGTTACTTGATAGGAATTGAATAAGTCTGGTCTTAAATGGCTTTATTTCTCTGCTTTGTGTATATCATTTGCCTCTGTCATTGTTTTATTTTTATTTTATTTATTTCTTATCTAAATAATCTCAGTACTAAAAAATGCTTCTTCTTAGGGTTATCTTGGTAGAACTTGCTCTATAAATGACATGTTCATTGTCATACAGTCCACAAACTGGATTTTGTGGACTCAGATCTAGGACTGCATAATGTAGATTCCTAGCAGTTTTAACCTTATCCATCTGAGCTAAACTGTCAAACCAGTTGATGCAAGTTGATGATGTGAAAAATTCTTCCCATCTCATCTTTAAAATATATATTATAAAACATACTGCTTCATGATTATTTCTACCTGATATGATATCTGACTTTATGAGATATGGCACAACAAAACTGCCTGCAGTGTTCATTGCACAGGTACAGAACAATTGCTTGGGATGCTATTAATAGGCTGCAGTAATAAATGGTCTGTGTCAGATAATGTCTGTCTGAGTTATCCAAAGTAATTGTCAGTCCAATGTACTGCTGTTATAAGAGGGATGAATAAAAACAAGCATTATTTATTTCAAAGTAACAATGCATAGGTACAGGTCACTTTACATGAAGGAGGGTTTCTCATCTACAGGCAATTTACAAAAGAAGCAGACCAGGTAAAATTAGTACTTTATACTTAGCATATTCTTGAAAAAATCTGTTTCAGGAAAGCTGAGATCACTGACTTTAAAGGAGACACACTCTAGTTTTGTATTGCTCAGAATATTAAAACAAGGAGCTGTAGAATTCATAATATACCCACGTTGTAAATAAAGATCTGCATTTTGTATGAAATTAGCCAATTACACAACTCAAAAGACACACGTTATGAACAGTTTTACACAACTACAAGCAGACTTTAACAAATGTCAAGGTGTGGGATGTATGCAGAAAACAGCACCCCATAACATACTTGATCCAAGTGCTTTACAAATAGTTGTGCTCTTATCAGCATAACAAAGAGTGTTTGTGCATCTATGATAAGGGTATAATGAAAAGAAAATAACATGAATGTATTTTTTCTTGTAGGACTCTCCAATAAAATTTCAAAATTTGTTTTACAAAGAGAGTAACTCTATATCTGGGTTAGTCTTATAAAGTCCTGAAACATTTAAAACACATTTTTTATGTGACTCATATTATAGCAGCACAAGGGTTTGTTTTTGGTTAAACTATGTTTGAAGTATTAATGACTATTTTGTTTTTAGAAACATATAAATTCAACAATCTTATTGGGGAAAAGTCAGTGTAACAGTAAATCATAATACGTGAGGAAAGTTACTCTGCATATTTGTTTGAGGGAATTCACCCCCCCCCCTTTTTTAAATATACCAGTCTAAAGTCACACAGCAGTTGAAAAAAGGAGAAACACCAGACAATGGTGAACAGAGAAAACATGTGAACTGTGATTTATAGGTATACTATAGTTGCAAGAAATGCAGTCAGAGAATTGAACCTTGGGGAATTTAAATCAGCAAGTTAGCATCTGAAAAGACAGATTTTAGAAAAGCCTTTGAATTTTATCAGCCATATTTGTGTCAACCTCGAGCCAGAAATTGCAGAAGCAAAGGCAGGCCTACTTCCTTGTGAATTTCTATTTTAGGTCTTGATGGAGGTTTGTGCATGACTCCATTAGGAATTCCACATTGTTAAATGCTCCCTTCAGTTTTTATTGCCATTTTTATAATTTTGTACGTCATCCAGTTCATCAGATGAAATTCTGTCAAACAATGAAAGGATTTCTGTGCTAGTGACTTAGAGAGCTTACGTATTATCTTATTTTAATTCTTTGTTTTCAATATGTACACTATTTTAATGATAGCTAAATCTAGCAACAAATGCAATTCTGATAAGCAAATAGTCCAAGTTCATAATATTGATGGTTATGACATTTTAAAGAGATTTTACAGGCTAATAAATTTTTGTGTCTTTTGGCTTTTCCCAGTTAGGGGTCGAGGAGGTAAAAAAGGATTGGTTTCATTTTTGTCTAAAAAATGTTTGTAATCCATATAAATTAATACTTCATGGAGACAGCTGAAACAAATTATGGAAAAGTTAATTTAAAAGAGTTGAAACCATTAAAAAGAAAATATTGTTCCCCTCTGATCCTAGTTTTGAGACTGACACATGTTTACCATTTCCTACTGGCAGGGGAATTAACTTGGTTATTTATATGCCCAGAGAGCCTGTTGTACTGCCAGTGGTTATCAAATATAATATCAAGTATGTATTGTCATCATCTTTGATGTTAGAAGACATATCGGTTTTCCTCCGATGGTCCTGGATGGGACTGAAACTGCTCCAGTACCCAAGTTTATTTCTGCTGTCTCCTTTTTATCCATCCTGCCTGTAACTGATCACAAATGTCTGATACAGAAACTTGTCATATTCTTATCTAATAAGGCTTTGTGTCCAAGTTAATACCTCTCATTAACAGAAATTGGGCAAGATTCAAAAGTGAGTGTTCAGTACCTACGTTATAGGTGTACATACTTTAGATGAAAAGAAAAGGAGATTAGAGAGTCCTTCTGCCAATTATTCATTAGAGAGTGAGTTTTCTTTCTTCTTCAAAGTTGCTTCCTCAATATAGTATTTCTCTCATGATGACTATTTTATGCAGTCTTCTGTATTTTCTTCTTAAGACACCAATAATAATGATGACTGACTTCCTTCAGAAATTTATTCTCCAGCGATAGACTCCATAAATGCTAAAAGTGCTCATTGTGTAGGCAGGATTCCTCATTTATCGAAAAAATTTCAGGCATTATAGAATAACAATCATATCCTTCTCTCAGCCAGTAACTCACAAACTGACTGATGTGCTAGACAAATCTTTATTTTATCTAAAATCTGATCCTGTTAGGTTAATTGCACTTTTTAACTCTGGAGATTCCTAATATATCCCTCATCTCTCTTGACAGTTTTTGCCATTAAGGAATGGAGGTCGATGACCATGTATGGTAAATCAGCTAATACTCTAGTATTTTGAATTTCAGAACTTATAATTATTTGCATCTCATGTATCCAATGAGAAGACTGTTTCCTATCAAACACAGGAATTTCAAAAAACTTAATCTATTCTAAAGAAAATGAGAATTTGCTATATTTACTGGGAATATGGATATAATAAACAAACTGATAAGGTATGTGAGAGATGTATTTACACAATATCACTGGAGACAATGATCTCACATAAAACCATTCCTAATGTCAATCGGGTTGTCAATAATATACACATTGTACCAGGCAGACACACATATGCTGAGGCACTTAAATATAATCTTCCTAAACACAAGAGACCTCCTAGACAACCTACACAAAACAAATATCCTTAGCAGCCCTGAATGCACTTTTTCAAAACAACACCCACATCAACACATACAGCTAAATCTCATGGAGTCTCTACTTCTAAGCCCATAAAGCAATCCACACAACCACACAATCCAATATTCAGGGCATTGGAGACTCCATTGTGAGACACACTGATGCCCCTCCTACCAGGCTGAGTAAGGAGAAAGTCATGGTCACTTGCTTGTCAGGGGAAAGGATGCACCACATTATGCACACACTCAGGTCATTGGACCACAAGGACTACTATGACTCAGTCATATTTCATGTGGTTGTAAATGACGTGAGCCATATATCCCTGGACTATATGAAGAGAGACATCATGAAACTCTATGAATATATTTCCCAGGCTGGTATGGGCCTAGCATTGAGCAGAATTTTACATTCTCCAAGGATAATGCCACAATACAAACAGAAGATGACAGATTAATAACTGTTTATTTTCTGACATCATTCTAAGGGGGGGTGCAAAATTTGTAAGGAGATGGTCAACAGACCATGCTCCTTTTCCAGAGATGATCTGCACTTCTCCTCTGTGGGCTTTGGAATATTAGCTAAACCATCGTCCTCCCCATAGTGCCTTTTATTTCAGACATACAAAATCAAAAACACGAAAATGTAAAGGTGTTACTGCTCAATGCTAGGAGTCTAAAAAAGAAACTCCATTCCCTACAAGCTTTCCTCACCCTAGAGAATGCTGACATCTGTGTATTCACTGAGACATGGTTTAAAGCCACAGACAGCACACCAGCAGTGCAAAGCTATAATACTTTCCACACCTTTAGACCAGCTACTAGACAGACAGGGACTAAAGGTGGAGGTATCATGATTTACATCAAAAATAAACATACCTCAAGTCTGGTCAAACAGGATAATGCACTTGAGCTTCTCCACATTCAAATAACCATAGGCAAAATCCCATACCACTCCACTGCAGTTTATATATCCCCCTTAATGACCCAGGAAACCCATAACGTGTTTAAGCTTATTGGAAACTATCACAGTCCAACCCAATACCATATGCATGGGCAGAATTAATTACCCAGCTGTTAAATGGGAATTATATACAACTCCAAATATGCAGGTACAGAGGTTCATGGATTTTGTAAACACAAACTCCCTGGACCAGTCTGTCAGTACTCCAACCAGGGGTGCAAACATACTGGATCAGGTCCTCACTAATATGGGAGAATGCTGCACACCCCCTTGTATAATGTCTTCTATGGCAAGGTAAGACCACAAAACTATTTTCTTTGAAGTAAAAATAAATATTGGAACCCCAGCTAACCATGGAATGTTCAGGAACTACTCTAAGGTTATCTTCCTATTATTAAGTGATAATCTGGCAAAGTTCCATGTCCCCATAAACCCTGAGGACATGGCTGTCGATATGGAACTGTTCATAGAAACCCTATACAAGCATGTTAATAGCTGCATAGAGACAGCTGTACCCACCATGAAGAAGTACAGAACTAATTCCAAAAAGAAGCCACCCTGGTTGGAATCACAACATCAGTAGACTGTATAACAGAAGGAAGAAAATCATGGCAAAAATTAGGAGGTGCATCACCCAGCTGAAGAAAAGTACTTTCATTAAACTAAACAAGCAACTCTGAGGACAAATAAAAGTCTACCAAAGCCAAATTTCAGTTAAATGTTGCCTCCAAGGCCAAGGACAACTGCAAGGCATTCTTTAGCTATGGCAGATATCTCGAAGGCAATAAACAATTGTGTGCAGAGCTCATTGTTAATGGATCCACTTATACTGAAGCAGACAATATAGCAAATCTACTAGCAGACATAGCTCTAAATTTATGCCTCTCTCCCCATCAGTCCCCCTCAGAAAATACAGTCAAATATAACTCCCTCTGCTATCACTAGTGAACAGGTCCTCAATGCTCTCTCTTGAGCACTGCATCAATGAGCCCAGAAAATATCCTTGGATGCCTTCTAAATAGCATGAAACATGACCTATCAGGCCCTCTGGAATTTCTATTTAACTGTTGCCTCCAAACAGGGTTCATGCCTCACAAATGGTGAACTGCAAAGTCATCTATCTGCACAAAGGTGGGCCATCTACATACCTGGAATATTACGGACCCATAAGTCTGAATAGTCTTGTGGAAATAATTTTTATAGAAATGATCAATAATGATATAGGAAACCACCAAACACTGAACCCAACCCAATTTGGTTTTGTCAAGGGCAGGTCATGCCTGCTCAACCTAATGGATTTCTTTGAGAAGGTCCCCAACGCAATGAATGAGGGCAAAACTGTTCACACAGACTACCTTGACCTTGCTAAGGCATTTGACACAGTACCCCACTTGGGCATTGTTAACAAACTCAAGAGGTTAAGTATAAATCCTTACAACACCCCGTGGACAGCCAGCTGGCTCAAAGACAGGCCCAGGAACATAGAATTGGGGAGTCCACCTCTACAAAGAGATCTGTCACAAGCAGAGTCCCTGAAGGACTGGTCCTGGGGCTGATCATTTTTGACATTTACTTCTCTGAAGTCAAGGCCAATGTCAAGGGCCTCTGGATAACTAAATTTGGAGATAAGTGCAAATTAGGAGCAGTCATACAATCCCTCACTGACAGTAATGTTCTCCAGGAAGGGGCAGGCACAGGCAAATAATTTGAGTCAAAGCTATGGACTAAAACTAAATTCCAAAAAATTGCATAATACTATCCTTCAGGAAGTCAACCACCCCTGGTAACTATCATATTGACAACACACCCCAAACAGCTGACTCAGGAGGCCAGGTCTAGGGAACACACATAGACAATAATCTAACCTTTGACCATCACATGTCTACAGTAGTAAGGAAATTATTCTATGTTGCACAACTTATAAACAAAAGTATGGCATCTAGGTCCAAGGAGGTCATTGTTCCACTGTATTCAGTATTCACCAGACCTATCATCATTTAGTGCAGTGCTCACTATGTTATGTACCTAACCAAGGACATAGAACAATTGGAATGTCCATAGATGTTCCTCACTAAACTAATACAGGGCATAAATAACATGCCCTATGTAGACCTCAAAGCCCTTGCTGTATATTCTGTCTCCTGCAGGGCGTTGAGAGGAAAGCTATGCCTGACATAAAAAGGCACTGTGAAATGCTACCCTAATAGACCTCCCGTATATTCACAAAACAAACAGCACCATAATTACCCATTCTAAAGACTTAAATTCTGCCTGTGATATACATAGGACCTGCTGGAGAGAAAGAATTGTATCCTAGAGACAACCCTTTCTCTGGAGCAGGCTATCCATCCATGTGAAGCAGAGTTCCTCTTTATCCCAATTCAAGTGTAACTTGGACAATTGAATGGAGAACAGGAAATTCATCTCTGGTTTGGCACCTATGTCTCTAATAGACACAGGAAGCCTGTAAACATCTCATCCCTCAGGCCCCTGCTTGTAAATAAATGTTCCAGCTACCAAGCCCCTACTTACACTTACCAAGGGTTCCAGATCTTGTCAGAGATTTGAGATTAATGACTAGGCTTAAAACAGTCCTTGTGGTCATTAGTCTAGTAAATGCAAATAAATATATGAACTTATTGCCACAGAAATTATTCATCATCTACAAGATATTTGTGCAGAGGACTACAATATTGTCAAGCAACCTCTTTCTTCTAAATGGCTTAAAACAAATATGACATGACACGCAATTAGTTAGGTCAATTGTGGCAAAAATTAACTTGTGTGCTGTCAGTCTGCTTTGGTCAATAATGCCAATGGTTGACAATTTTGTGATAAAGTAAAATCCCTGGGGAAGGGGCATATTCCCCTTCCTCAGGTATCAGGCAAATTGGCAGGGGGTGAAGATGCAAAAACCAAATGGCTGCAGGTACATTGAGGTGCCCAAAACACACAACAACAGCAAAAGTAAATTAAGGCACCAAAGTTACACACTGGAAATCAGTCACTGTATTTTATTGCAGAAGACAATATTTAAAAACAATAATATTTAAAAAAGGGGGGGTGTCATCCTTAATTACAAGCAGATAGATATCCTGGTTTGAATGGCTGCACCTCATTAGTTCCTTACCTTAAGGCCAGGCGCCTTAAACACTAAAACATGAGTTTATATATATATATATATATATATATATATATATATATATATTTTTTTTTTTTTTCATTGTACTATTATGGTTATATGTGTGTGTGTATATGTATGTATATATATATATATATATATATATATATATATATATATATATATTAATAACCATCAGGGATGACACCCCCCCTTTTATAAATATTATTGTTTTTAAATGTTATTGTGTGTAAATACACACCTTTTTATATATTTTATGCATTTTTCTTATGGATATTGATATATGTTCTTATGTTAGTGGAGTAATATCTCTTTAAATTGTGGTGTCATACTAATTGTCCTAGTATTTAACCAAGCATCAGTTGTAGTGATGTGGTCTGATGAAGCAACATTAAGTTGTGAAAGCGCTTACCGTTTGTCTTCTGCAATAAAGTACAGTGACTGATTTCCAGTGTGTAACTTTGGTGCCTTAATTTACTTTTGCAAATTAGCAGGGGGCATGGGGGTGCAGACTGGATTGCTTCCCTGCTAAAGCACTGTTTTTCTGCATGTGTGTTCCAATAGGTTAACTCAGAGTATGTCCCGCAGCTGTTGAAGTTTTCTAATTTGATGTTATGGTGTCTACATTAAGCATGTGGGTGTAACACCACACAGACTATTCCCATTAGATACATACTGAATATATGTATGCATTCCACAACAGCAGGACAAATACCCAAGACCCAAAAGCACAGTGCATGGAGAGCACAATATAAGAAAAACAAAAATAAACTCTAGCACCAGATGAAAGATTATACATATAGATAGACAGAGATATAGATAGAACTTCAAATTTCTAAAGGACTGGCAAGATTGCTTTCTCTGTTTTAATTAATACTTGCACCTTGACTTACTTTTTAACAGCTACACTAAGTAAAAACTTGACATCTCTATAATTTTATTTAACCTATGGCTATAATATTACTGCAAAATAATGCCTCTTTTCATATAGTCCAGCGATGTTTGTCTTAGGTCATTTACATCCACATGGAGTATGACAGAATCATATTGGTATATGTGGTGCCATGACCTAAGTGCTTGCATGCTATTGCAGATTATAGCATCAGATAGGCAACTAATTGTTAGCGTCTCTTTGTCCAGCCTGGTGAGAGGGGCATCTGTGTGTCATACAATAGAATCTCCTATGACAAGAGTACTATGAAAAGTGTTAGTTTGTCTTATGGACTTTGTTCTTGGGGGATCACTGGGTGTAAGCATGAGTGTGGTGTTAGGTTTTACCTTAGTGATTGCTGATGATACTTGTTGCTGTTTGATAGCTTAGGAGGTCTTTGAGGTTCCGGAAGGTTTATTTTAACTGCCTCAGTGTAAGAAGGTCTATGTACATTGTGAGCAGTATGTGTGAAGGATATAGTGTGTCTGTTCTTGACAACCTTGTTTGTAAGTCATAATTTGCCTCCAAGGAAATTATGTATGTACATCTCTCGCACACTGTGTTAGCTTCTTTAAGGATTAAAATGTCTGAATACATGAGACAATTGCAGCATTGTCTCAGGGAGGCCACAGAGACATTAAGAAATTGCACATCCATTTTGCCAGGATATGCATTAGGGTTTAGCTATTAAAGTTTATTGACTTGGTTTTACAGGGGTCACCTGAGTGGTGTCTAGGGTTAAGGCTAGATGTTAAATAGTGCTATGATCAGACATTAGTGCTGTTTGATGCACTGACTATAAGCCTAGCTTGAACAAAGTCTTTCTGTGTTGTAGGTTAAAGTCTCAAATACTAGCTTTGTAGGTAAATTTTACAAACTAAGCTTGTGCTACTTCCTATACGGGGCACTGCTAACCACTTCTGTGTGGTGAGCAGCACTGCATAAACATGCCTAATTTATAGAAGACAGAAGAAAGCTTAAAACTAACTCCTTTACCTGATACAGTGATCTCTTTGACTATATGGGATGTTAGCAACCCCCTCTTAGTAAAAAAAAACTCCAAATCAAAGGATAAGAAAGTCACACATGCAAACAATTCAGTAAAACTTGCAAGAAAGCTCCACCCAAAAGAGTCTTCACTGTGTATTACCATAAACCTCCTGTAGTGGAGACCCATGGAATATATCCAAAGGACGCTTTAAGAACATATCAGTGTTTCAGCTACATGGCTTCTGAGTGCCCATGACTTTTTACTTTTTAAGTCTTTATAGGTACTTTTAGTTCCTTAAAGGGTCATTTGCATATATCCCATTAGCAACCTCTTGATAAAAAGGGATTCAACTAAACTTACCTCAATTATATAACATTCTTTTTGTTCATGTATACAATTCAATCATCATTTATGTATCTGGCTGCTAACTTGCACTTACTTTTATAGTTACTGAAGTAAGTCTAATTTATCTTACATTTATCATTTTCAGGATTAAATAGTTTTAATTTCTTCAAGTTTTTGTTGAGCTGAGCCACTTATATGTATAATCTTAACATTACACAAGGACAGACATCCAGTAAACTGTTGAAAATTCATTAAACATTTGAATTTCTAGCCTTGCTTTTCCGACCAACAATGTTTGCTTTATACTTCTGAAAAAGAAAGTGACAGCATGCTAAAATATTATCAGTCTAGAAAAACAACCATTAAAATAACCCCTCCTTTAGATAAACGGGGTACTAAACTGCACTGTAAATATTAATCTTGGTGAGCAAAGGTACAGAAATACCCTAACAAGAAGCATTGAAAATCTCCATTGTACTTTGAAGGTTGGTTGTTTAGCTGTACCCACATATGAGATCTTGACGTATGCATTTTATGAACCAATCTGCTTTAAGTGTTGCATCAAAAAATTGTATGCTAAACGATATGATATTTGGGATGCAATGAAAGTGGCAAGAGATTTGTTTTGGATAAAATAGTGGTTATTTTAGGGTGAAAGCATTCACTGTTGTTATTTTAACAAATGCAGTCATCATCCTCAAATTCATAACTATAAGTATGACCAATGCAGTACTGAATAACAATAACACAAGAATAAGACTATTTTCATTTAAATTATTCGTCTGTATTATATAAATGCATTATATTTCAAACAAAAATTTTTAAATGTTTTGTTTGTTTTTCAGAACCTATGAAGCTTAAGTAAAAACCTTGCAAAAAGAAAACAACTGTTCACCTGTTTGCTGACTGGACATTTGTAATATGGAAGCGTCTTTTCTTATTCTGAAAGATGTTGAAAAAATAAAGCACTTTTTTGTTATCATTTTATATTTAACCAGAGGCATCATTTTGATACCACATACTGCAAGTTATTCATTCAGTTCCATGTCTCAGATTTATCTGCCTAGCTATATATATATATATATATATATATATATATATATATATATATATATATTTTTTTATAGATAGATAATATGTATTTCTTTTGCAGCATATGCAATATGAAAACATTATCATATTCAGTCAATCCTTGCTGTAACCTTACATATGCCTTTCTACTTAGGATTATGGCTGAGCTTCATAAGCTCATCCAACAAACAGCCCAGTTATTATTATTTTTTGTGTTACAGTTGAAATAGATGTTAAAATATGTGTATATAATCACCTCATCTATTCTGTGATACAAAATTACACATTTTTTCAGAAGATGCAAAATAATGTCAGTTATCTAACTAAAAAGCACTTTTGTTATTAATACACTATAGGTGATATCAGCCATGTCAGTAATTGCACATTTTGCTAAATGAAGCAGATGAAATGAACATTGAACATAACCTTGAAGTATAAAATGCAATACATATGTGTATAGATTGGTAGAAATATTCTAACAGGAATCTGATATAATGAAGCAGTTGGTATGATCAGTTTTCTGACAAAACTGAAATATGATGGGTATGGAAAACAAATAAATGAAATGAAAGTAAGGATTTGACTCCCAAAGAAATACTTTGGAGGGTATTCAAAGAAAATTAAGCACTAATTACTGTGAGCTTCTGTTTTTATTTTTATTTTTACTTAGTTTCACGAAATGTGCTAGGTCTGCATTCCAAGTACATGTTTTTGAACAGTGGAAACATGCATTTCAGATGCACGTCTACCTCCTTTAGCCATATTCTGTGAAACTAAGTGAAAAAAATGGCTTATGGTATTTAGTACTTCTACAGAAATTCTAAGCATTTCTGAATACCCCCCTTTGATTAAGAAAGCAATATATTTGGAATATAATGTACCAGCTATTGGTTTAAAGCACCATCTCTTTTTATATAAAGAAGACTTCCTCCTTGCTTGTAAATATAAACACTACAAATATTATTGTCATTATTATTCTATTTTATTGTAATGTATTCTTCTGAAATATTTCCATTTCTTGTTTGTATGTCTGAACAAAATAAAGAGTTGCATGTGAATTTTGAAGCTAAAAAAACAGAATGGATATCTGTGTGTGTAAATGAAAACTGAATAAATGGTTGCTGCAAGTTAGAGTCACTGAAAAATATTTAAATAAATGTATTCCAACTTTCTGTGCTGTGTATTTTTGTATTTGGTGTTTTTAACTAAATGATTATGTCAAAGGACTATTTAGAAATGGTCTATTAGGGGATAGTGTGCACCGTCCCAGGAAGCAAACGCAAAAATAAGGATGGGGGGGGGGTGGAATGCCAGAAATCAAGGGAAGAGACATGGAAGAAAGAGGAAAGGCATACAGCTGATGCAACTGGTAGGTGGCTTGGCTGAATGCAAGAAAGGCATCAGTTAACAAATAGTGAATATTAGAGAAGGAAGAGTAAAGATTGACCTTGTTAAAAGTTATTTCCCTTATGACATTGTGAGGCTTAGTAACAAAAAATGATTATATGAGTATGCCCTCATGCTTTTTTGTTTGAAATTGACTTCCTAATTCTGCTTCTGAATAAAACTGACACAGCATATAGGGGTGCTAATCTCCTGAGTATGTCATCCTTTGGATGAGATATTAAACTGGTGCCCATCTGCTTGAGTTGGTGGAAGCTCTACTGGAAGTAAAAGATCTCATGGTGCCTATTGAAAAGAGTAGGGGGCTTCCCTGAAGCCCTGGCTAAATTTACCCTAGTAGTATAAACAACACCTCAGTGTGTCCTGAAAATAGGGCACTAGCTTAGTGGCACTAACCAGGTGAACAAAGGATATATAAATACTATTCAAGAAAAGGTTAGACCACATATTCTTAAAGAAAATATACATGAGAATCATGCTACACCCTCATGTAGTTTTCCAGAACTAGTACATTTCATGAAACTGTTTCAGAAATTCATCACAATTAAAAATGGTGACCATACATAACTTTACACTGAGTGAAGGACCTGACATTTCCTCATGCTTTACCTAATGGAGCTAGACTGGTGAAAATATTATTTAGAAATATATAGGTATTTTATGAACCTATCTTCCTCTATGAACCTCTAACATTAATATAATTAAAATACAAATGCATGTGTTCATTCATGTCATTATATTAAATGAATACACGTTTTTAATCATGAAGGCATTTTTCTATGTATACAATACCGCATTTCTAAGCAAACATGCCTGAGCACTGTATTTATATTTTTATAAATATCATACTATAGCATACTATCATCATAAGGAAGTGCATGCAGTCTCACAACTGTACTGTTATTGTTATTGAAAATCCCAAAATGACTGCAAAATTGTATTTCATTTAAATTTCAAGGACATAAGTTGCAATGAAAATAGGTAATAATGACAAATTTGATTCTGGGTTACAGTGCCATTTTTATTTAATTCTGTTTGGTTAATATGTAGAGATCAGATGGGTTACAATAATGTATTTAACTAATAAAATTTGATTAATATGTCCCGAATACATCTGATAATGTTACTACTTACTATTTATATCTTTTGGCATGCTACAACACAGCCCATTTTCCCTGAGGTTCTGGAGACCATTAACCACACATGCATTTCTTTGGAAGCCCAGTCTGCTGCACATGATGTCTAGTATGTCAGCTGTAATTACTTCCATTGCATCAAGTGATAGGTGATGTGCAATGCTCATAGTATTACACAACAGGTCTATGCACCATCCAGGCAGAACCCACAGTCTTCAACACCAAAGGTGAGTGTGCTCGCTGTTGCACTACTAACACTGACTTCATTAATCTGTCACCATTTCTAATCTATGGAAGTATTCATGAGTTGTTGAAGAAGTGTAATAATGGATGGCTAATGCTGTATTTTGTGAGTTTATTGTACAGGATCATCAAGTTGGTAGTTGCACGTTTTGCCACCCACAGTGTCTCATGATGATAAGCAACAAACTACTCATAGTGGTGTTCAGGCAATGTGGAATACATCTCATAACCATGGCTGATGACCCCCTTCCACAGCCACCGGGCTATGGCATAGATGGTGTATAGCACTGCATTGCTGCAGATGTAACATCGCTAAACATGTTATCAAAGTTATGAGTTATGTCCTGGTAGTGCATCTCAGTATGGTATAGGGGCCTGCAGCAAGATGCTTGTGGTCTGTAACATGACACAAAACATGGTGCTAGGAAATCAATTACATTGTGAAGGCATGTTAATACTGCTAGACATGCCTGTAGCAACAGTGGAGGAGAAATTGGATGTCAAGTAATCAGAGGTACTAGCTGCAGCAACACCCCATGAAAGATATAGGCAGATGCAGTACGTCATGGTACTTGTAAATAGTTGGTGTATGGTCCACAACTATGGGTTATGACAAGGACAACAAAGAATAAAACTGAAGCATGCAATAAAACACCTAAGCTATACAGTACTGAGTGATCAAACATTATCACAAGATCAAAGGTCAGAGGAGTAGGTAGGGTACAATTACTTCTAACAAAAGTGAAAGGACCATAGGTTCATAGGTGTTTACTAGGTTAATGACCACAAGGGCATTTTTTAAGCCTAGCCATGCATCCCAAATCTCTGACAAATTCTGATACCCTTGATAAGTGTAAGCATGGGCCTGGGAGATGAACCATTTACAGGTTACCTTTCTCCACTAGAGACACAGATGCCAAACCAGGGATGAATTTCCAGTTTCCCATCCAATTGTCCAAGTTGCACTTGAATTGGGTTAGGGAGGAACTCTGCTTCTCATGGATGGGGAGCCTGTTCCATATACAGGGTAGTCTCTGGGATACATACCTATATCTCCAGGAGGTCCTATTTATATCACAGGCAAGGTTTACATCATTAGAATGGGTTATTCTAGTGCTGTCTGTTTTGTGGATATGCAGAAGGTCCATTAGGACAATGCCCTGTATGCCAGGCATAGATCTCCCCTCAAAATCCTGTAGGAGACAGGATACAAGGATAGGGTGAGGCAGTCTGCATAGGGTATTTTACTTATGCTCTGTATTCCTTTAGTGAGGAACATCTGTGGACATTCTTATTGCTTGATATGCATGGTTAGGTACATACCAAAAGTGGCATTGTATTTAATGATAGGTCTGATGAATTCTGAATACAGTGGAACAATGTCTTCCTTGGACTTAGATGCCATACCTTTGTTTATAAGCTGTGCAACATAGAATCATTTCCTCACCACTGAAGACATGTGATGGTCAGAGGTTAGATTGCTATCTATATGTGTCCCTAAGTCCTTGACTACTGGGTCACTTCTAAGGGGTGCGTTGTCAATATGATAGTTACCAGGGATGGATGACTTCCCAAAAGGATACTATTATGCCCTTCTTGGCATTTAGTTTTAGTTCATGGCTCTGACACCAGTTGTTTGTCTGTGTCAGCCTCTCCTGGACAACATTTGTGTCCATGTGGGATTCAATGATGGCTCCTAATTTGCAATAATCATGGGTAGTGGATGCAAGAGCCAGATACACAGTAGAGGTTAGGTTAGGCGGGATAAAAGATCACACTCTCCAGTGATGGGGTAGAGTTTCCATGACTGGAATTCTGGCTGGGTGTATTGTATGGCCCTAAAAACAACAGGACTTGGGGCATTCTGTCCACCTGGAGATATGCCACATCAGGAGCATGCATGCATGAGAACCATGCTACACCCCCATGTAGTTTCCAGAAGAATGTCAGTGTCCATGTCCCAGTGAATAGACATGGGCTGGCGCTGCTCATGGTGAGCTATATGATAAGTATTATGGTGTTAGAAATGTAGGGCAGTCATATTGGATTGCTTGCTGAGTTTTTCCCATGGTGGAGCTTGATGAATGTTGGTCTTGACCATAGAAATGTTCATGCCCATGAGTGTACGCAGTCATGATCAGTGAAGATGTCTCTGTAATTGTGTGTGCCATTGTTTAAGCCTGTTGTGTGATGAAACAACATGCATCCATTAATAACACAACCATTTCTGCCAATTGCTCACATCTTCATGGCTGCACCAACAGCCACTACCAGAGCCAATGATACCCTCAACAGGCATGCCTGCTCCAGATCCCTATATTCCATGTCACTCTGCATTTAATGCATGACATTCCACAGTTTCAGAAGTCATTGTAGTTCCTCACACAAGCCCTACAGTACACTCAACACCTCTGGCATGTCGTGACTCCTAGCCATCTGTACATGGATTATTGACCTGCACATCTGATAATTGATGGCAAGGGTTACAATGTGGTTTGGTTATGTACTGGATTTATAGTGTGCATGGATAACTATTTACCTGCCTTTCTTATGTTGGGTGATCACACATCTAAAGCAGTGCAGCTCTCTTATGCCATTTGCATGGTAACACCTGCATAATATGGGTAGAGCTGACATAGATGGGATGCCCTGCACTGAACAAGGGGATGCTGGACATCCATTTCACCCCTCTATCATCATCTCAGTTGTGAATGGTATGAATGCATCTGTCATTCTTGATGATAGCATCGCTGTGTCATCTGACTGTACCATGTGCATGTTGCCATCATCAGCCACTGGTGACCCACTAAAATTAGGTATGTGCTGTCCTTTTGAGCGTGAGCCAGTGAACCCTGTGAATGCATATAGATAACATACTTTTGGCAATGCTGGCTCATATTGTGACTCCTATCCCCACGTGACACACATACTGGTATACATACCTTGTTTTGCAGCCCCAAAATCCCTGGATGAAAATTATCCATAAGTGTAAACCATTCATACCTGCAAGTGACTGTACTACTGCAAAGGTACATATTATTACTACTAATAGCCTGTTGTATCTGCTACAGACACCGAGACAGTTACTTCCAGCCCAGCTCTCACATCCAAGCCACTACGAGGAATTCTAGTTTTCTTGGCTTCTCCAGTGAAGGATACCAGGACTTGTTTCATCTTTATGTGGCCTCTTGTACTACTGATCCACACTGTGTCTGGAAATTTGCTCTACTTTGATCTTGGCATACAGTAACATATAAGTGATATTTCAACACACCTGTATCATTGGCCAGCCAATAAATTGATGTGCTGTATCAATCTCTACCACCCGTTTTCCTGGAAGGTTTTTTCTGCTTCACCCTTTTCAAGAATCTGCATGCCATGTCTGTTTATAACACCACTCTTTTGCTCAACACTTTCTGGAATTCATAAATTCTAATGCCCTGGATCAACTTATCCACACTCCCACCAGGGGCAACAATATCCTAGACCTAGTCATTACCAACATGAGTGACCGGTGTTCCACATCTGAAGTCAACTCCTCGTTTGTCCGATCCAACCATAAGCTAATCACCCTAGATATCCATATCCTGCCTCCACCCCCCCATTAAGGAAACCATGGTAAAAAATGTTTCCAAAGCCAACTTCATGCTTCTTAAGACAGAAGTGGTGAACTTCATGACACCCATGCAGATGGACAATACAGTTACAACTGCTGAATCCTACACAAATGCACTCTATAAGCACTTACATGAGAGCATGGATTGTGCTATCCCAAACAAAACCAAGACGCTATCCTCCAAATAAAGGAAGCCAATCTGGTGGTCCCCTGCCATAAACAAACTGTACAACAGAAGGAAGAAACTGTTGCAGAAGAGAGTAAAATCTCATGAGTGAAGGAGCTCCCTGGTCAGCCTCAGTAAGAAGCTGAGATCCCTTATAAGATCCTCTAAAGCTAGCAATGAAAATCGCCACTGATATTAAAGGACAACCACAAAGCATTCTATAGCTATGTCAAGAATCTCAATGGCAAGAACCAGATCTGCTCTGAGTTACAGCACAATGGCATGAAAATTACAGAACCAACTGATATCACCAACATCCTGGCAGACAGATTCAGTGCTAACTTTACCCCTGTCTCACCTCCTGAAGGGCCCATATCTATATAGGAAAAATGCAGAGTCCCTGTAATCACAACTACACAGGTAAAAGCTGCACTCACTAAAGGCAAAATCACAGTATCCATAGGACCAGACAACATCCCAGGCTGCATTTTACATGAACTTCAGAACTAATTGGCTCCCCACCTAAGCACCATGTTCAATCATAGCCTCACAGCAGGCTTTGTGCCCACTGAATGGTGCACAGCAACAGTTATCCCATGCCACAAAGGGGGAGCCACCACTGATCCTGGGAACTATCACCCTATTAGCCTGATGAGCCTGGTCTGCAGGGCCATGGAATGTATCATCATGGAACTCATAAACAAAAAGATTGGTAATCTCCAAACTCTGGACCCCATTCAGTTCGGGTTTGTAAAAGGCAGATCATGCCTCCTGAACCTGATTGACTTCTTTGAGGCAGTCACCAAAGCTGTAGACAAGGGTAAGTTGGGTCACACAGCCTATACTGACCTCGCCAAGGCTTTTGACACCATCCCCCATTCTGGAATTATAGCTAAAATCACTAAACTAGGTATAAATCCCTACGTCACAAGATGGGTTGCCAGCTGGCTCACTGACAGAACCCACACTGTAAAAGTTGCAGACTCCAAATCTGACTTCAAACCAGTGACAAGTGGAGTACCACAGGGTTCAGTCCTGGGACCTCTCCTGTTTGGTATCTATGTCTCTGAAGTACAGGCTAACACAGAAGGCCTTTGGCTAATGAAGTTCGCAGATGACTGCAAACCAAGAGCCATAGTCGAGTCCCCAAATGATGTGGACATCCTACAGAAGGGCCTCACTGAGACAGATGCCTGGTGTCAGAGCCGTGGCCTCAAGCTCAGTGCCAAAAAGTGCATTGTCATTCCCTTTGGTAAAAACTCTGTACCCATGAACTACCACATAGGCAGCAGTCTACTTAACACCGAATGTGTGATAAGAGACCTTGGGACCCAGGTGGATAGTAGTCTCTCCTTTGATAATCACATCACCACAGTAGTCAGGAAGTTCTTCTACATGGCACACCTCATCACAAAAGGATTCTCAACCAGGAAAAAATAGGTCATTGTTCCCCTATACTCGACACTCATTAGACCCATTATAGAGTATAACGCCCCTTTTGGAATGTACCTCACAAGACATCTGCAGCAGCTGGAAAGGCCACAGAAGGCTACAGAAGTAACTCACAAAGAGGATTACTGGGCTCAAACAGATACCTTACACTGACTGTCTCAAAAAAATTCCAGCTTTACTCCATAGCATATCATCTACACCAAGGTGATCTCTGCCTAACATATAAAGCTATGTCAAACCCACCGCTGTTGGACATGCTACACCTAAAGAAATCCCAATCCCTCTGAGCTACATGCTCTAGGGACCTAAACCTTGTCACCACAATAAACAGGACATGCTGGAGGGATAGATTCCTGTCCCAGAGACATTTCCCATACTCTGGAACAAGCTACCCATCTATGTCAAGCAAAGCTCCTTATTAGCACTCTTCAATAAAAATCTTGATGAGTGGATGGGAAATAGGAAATACACCCCGAGGATCACTTCTGTAGCTCTGCTCGACAGTGGCACAGGAAAATAACTTTCTTGGGTGGTGTAAACCAGGAAACCTTGTTGGCTAGGCTTACTCAGTTCCCAAACAAGATCCTTTGTAGGCTGATGACGGTCAGACTGTAAAAGGTGACTTATAGGGCTCAATGGTGGTATCTGTAGCCACCTGTTGAGGGGGTGAACACTTATTGTCTGACAGTGTTGTAGAGGGGTACTCTTAGGTCACCTGCTGGGAACTATGATGTTTGGTGAAGACCAAGGTGGAGCAGCAGCTGGATTCAAACATTGGTATCCTGGACCATCTTCTTGTGTGACTGATTGAGTTGTATGGCTGCCAGACCCCATCCATCTTGCATCAGAGGCATTGCCAGCTTATGATCTCAGCCATGGAGGGAACTGGTGTCACAGAAGGTGTTCCACAGAGCTAGTGAAGCAGGCCATTCTTTCCCCTTTCTATCTCACATCATTGTGTTTCACATACTTATGTGTCACTCTACATCCCTTGTTTGCAGTCCAATCATTCCCATCACCAGTTGTCCACCCTCTGTCAATTAATATCTGTCTACTTGTGCCCATATTATGCATCACTATGCTGTCAGTTTTGTTTGCATTTTATGTCTGTTTGCCCTTTCTTACAACCCATGAAAGATGCAAACATTTAACAAATATGGAGTAAAAATTTCTCAAATCAGTCCACTGTCAGTAGGTGTCATTCATCCACAACACCTCATCTGTCATAACACACCAGTAAACCTATAACTTGTACTACTGCTATAAAGAATAATTTGCCAGCCCTACTAGATCACACTGTAAAATATGTCAGCTTTCAGTACATCAGGCAACACATATTTCACCACCATTTTCACATACTGCAACTTTACAAAAATCATCAAAGATTCAGCAGGACAGCACTCCTAAGTCAGTAATGCCCACTAAATTTGCTACCGCAAAGGGAAATGTCTCAGTCATAGGTAACTATAGTCAGGCATACAGACTCTACACTCGGATGAACAAGAACAGGGTGATTGTAAGCTACTTGTCCGGTGCCAAGATCAATGATGTCACAAGGGCCCTAAAGTCCGTTAAACCTAACAAGTATGATGCTGACCATGTGGTGGCCCATGTGGGAGTGAATGACCCTTGGTCATTCTGTATGGAGACATGATGGAACTTACTTTTCATGCTTTAGACACAGGACAGACATTGGTCTTGAGTATCATTGTGACTTCAACAAAGAGTGATGCCTAGATACCAAGAGAAGATAACTGGCTTAATATCTGAGTAGCTGGTGTCATTCTAAGGGGATCCGGTATGTATCAGCCTGGGATAGGATTATAAATAAGACTTCCTGTTTTGCCACCTCTTATACCAGGGTGTTTTTTCATACTGACTAATGCCTTTAATACCCCAGTAGTTCATTTTAGTTAGAGTCTCACTCATGGACATTCATAACTAGCAAACTCAAACCCAAATTTGAACATCATGATGGAACTGCTCAGTGATACAAGTCAAAACAGGAAGATGTCAGAATGTGAGGCCCTCCTGCAACTGGAACACATTTGTATCTGTGTAGTTACTGAGACAGGTTTGCAGTGCAATGACAGAACTCCATCTCTGCCAGTGTTTAAAGCTTGACATACCTTCAAGTCCTTAAGTAACAATGGGATACTATCTGTATTTGTCAGAAACAACACTAATATGGATATGCTCAGCATTTCCTAGGCATTGATAATGCCATTGAACTGAAGCAAATTGTAGCACTACATAAAAGAGGCTCTAGTATGCTTAACCTGGTCCTTACCAACTCATCCCTGTTAAATCTGATCACAATTCAGTCACCTTCTCAGTCAGAGTTAAGGATGCCACCCCACCACCAAATGAAAAAAAAATCATAAGGGATTTCTCCAGGGTAAACCAATCAACTTGTAGAAAACTTACACAAAATGTTCAACAATTCCATGCAAATGTATCCCAATGGGAGGCTTACCACACTCATCTCCAATTTTAACAGCATTTTAAATAGCTGCATAAAAAAGTCTCTACCCACCCTCCTTAAATGTATTGGTATATTCTGGAATAAATCTCTCTGTTGGAAGTCTTGTATGAACAAATTGCATAACAAAAGAAGGACAATAATGAACACTTGTAGGAAATCCATGTTCCCCTACCTTAAGACCACACTGAACATGAGATCACTATTAGAAAATGTAAAACAGAGTATGAACTCAGGGTGGTTAAAGATATCAAAGGAAAATGCAAATCTTTCTTAACTTGTGCTAGGAAATTAATCTTTCTTCAGTTAAATTAGGAAATTAAGGAATGATGTTTAATAATGCACTGAACCCTTCCATGAAAATGTCACATATTCCAATAGCAAGGATATATGCAATATATTATCAGACACATTTAATGCTACATTTACCCCACATACCACCATTGTTGCACCCATTATTCATGTGAATTTGTTTCCACTTTAATCACCTTGGAACAAGTCTTAGAATCTCTGTCAAAGGCTAAAATAATGCTTCTTTGGGGCAGACAACATACCAGGCTGCATTCTCATCAGTGCCAGGTATGTGCTATCTGAGTCTCTACTTACACTATTCATCTTCATCTTATCTACAGGGTTTGCTTCTGATACCTGGAGAATAGCAGTTGATATGCCTCACCTGCAATATGTACAAAGCCATGGAGCACATCATTGCAGAACTTATTAATACAGATATGGGCAACTTAACTGATACAGACCCCTCTCACTTTGGTTTTTATTGGGGCTGGATCCTGTCTCCTGAGACAAGTAAACTTTTCTGAAAAGATTACAGAGTCTGTGGACAGCAGCCAGTCTATGCACGTTGCTCATCTTGACCCGACCAATGCTTTTGACACTATCCCACAGGCTGCTATTACTGAAAAGTTAGACAAACTTAATGAAAACTCCTATGTTGCTCATTAGACTGCAAATTAGCTATCCAATAGATCCCAAATTGTGAAAATAGATACCCTCTCAATGTAAAACTGTAACTAGTGGAGTACTGTAGGGAACAGTATTGGACCCTTTCCTGTTTGATATTTATTTTGGAAACATCCAAGCCAATATACCTAAAGTGTGGCTGACCATGTTTGCTGATGACTGGAAGCTGGGCAATGTTACCTCTTCATTTAGTTACGCTAAACTGTTCCAAAAGGACTGGAATATGCACACACCTGGTGTACTGAAAACAGCCTCAAGCTAAATGTGAAAAAGGTCATTGTGGTAGCATTCAGTAAAAAGGTGTTTCCATCTCATATATTTGAAATGGTACTCCACTTCAGACAGCTATGGTCATAAGATACCTGATTACTTATGTGGACATTTACCTGTCATTCGATTGTAATGTTTCCAACATAGTCAGGAAATATATGTTCCAGTTAATTTTCAAGGGAACATATTCAAGACCCAAATAAGCCCTATCACCACTATATTCTTTCTTTACCAGACACATATTTGAGTACAATGCAATACCCCCTCTGGTATGTATCATTCCAAGTATATAGCACAACTGGAAAGGCCCCAATGATTTTTTTACTGAAACAGTTAAAAGCCTTAAATCCTTGAATTATCCTGCTAGATTAACACAACTCTCCTTAAGCTCAGTATTATTTTGGCTTCTCTGAGATGACCCGTGCCTCATTTTTCAAGCCATGAAAGTCACAGTCCTATTTGACCTCCTCTTTATTCACAAATCCAGTATCTCTGCAAACACCCATACTAGGGACCTAAATCTACAGTAATAAATTAGCAAGAGATGCTGGAGGGATAGGTGCATAAATAATTGTATTTAGAGTCAATAGAAAATTACCACTACAGATCAAGCAAAATACTACTCTGTCTCCCTTTAAGGATAGCCTTCATGACTGAATTGGTAGATAAAAAAATGATGCCAGAGATATCATATACATCACTGCTTGATTTGGTAGGTGGGCATTGTTAAGCACTCATAAGTGATGCCAAGAACTTTTAAGTGTGTCTACATAAAGCTGTATATGGCTTATCCTCTTATAGTCCCTGTGATGTGTGATCACGTACCTTTGATCCTGTTTTGCATATACTACCCTTCCTACCACACTTTCCCCCTAGCTACCTTCCCCCACAGCCCTTCTTAAAACACCTGCACCCATAAAAAGTATAGTTTTCTTCCCCACCTACCTTCCATTTCTGTTTTCCATTCTGTACTTTCTGATGCTTTGTCTTTGAAGTTTCTGCATGTATTATCTCCTCATTCATACGATTAGATGGCTCGATACTTTGTTGTGCTGCTTTCTCTGAGTTGCTCTCAGTATCTGTGTCACAGCTCTTCAATGTGCATGTGAAAGCACATAATGTGGTCATTTCAGTGGTCGCCTTACTAGCAGTATCACAACTACAAAGTTTCAGTATGCAGCCTGTCCTGAGTATGACGGTGTTATAGCGGCCCTTGTGCATAGCTAATCAGCACTGAGCTGCTTCACACTAAATTCACTATATCAGTTTTTCTCTGTGTCTTTGTCATTATTCTTTTTCTGAAAACCTCCTTATGTCAAAAAGTGATGCACAGTAGATGGCAGTGTTATGATACATTATAGTTGTAGCTTAGACAGCAGTTTGCAAGTAAGTGCCTACTTAAGATACATTTTTGTATTTTAAAATGTTGAAATTAACTGTAAAATTGTCATGTTGTTTTAGCAGTTAGTAGTGTTATGATGCATGGTCATTCTTGTTGTCTGTCCAGTTTATAACTGAATAAGAATTTAGGTAGTCAGTGGCCAATGGTATTGCATTTTATATGCTTAAAATGTTGAAATGAATAAATTATAAATGTATTTGTCTAAATAAATGAAGAAACAGAAACTTACACACATTAACTATCAGCACCTATCAGCATTTGGGACGGTCATGTGCCCAGCATTGGTAGCCCTCTATCAACCACCCCATGACCTCCTTGTTGGGAAGGAATTCCCTTTTTTCAAGACTCTTTGGAGACAGTGAGAAGGGGAAAATTTTCAAATTTTTGGTATAGCCTCAGCTGTAAATAATACAAAATTTCACAAATGGGTATGATATAAAGACCTACCAGTTTAGAGATACATAGAGCCAATGGTTCTAATGATACTTGGGGCTACATTAGAGCGGCCTTGGAAGGTCAGAGTGTGGATAAACTTATCAGGAGAAGGAGTAGACCCCTAATTCTGCATCATAGATGTTACCAATAATGTTAGAGGAATGTAAGTACCAAAATATGAGATAAAGTCCAAAGAAACTAGAGTTGAAACAAGACTAAAGGACAGAGTAAAAGATGGTCAGAGTAAAGGATGGTGCAAAATACCCAAGAAAGAGTGAGACTTCTGGTAAGGAGGAAAACAAGGAAAATCCTTTAGAGCCCTGAAGTGAGACACCTTACTTTGTCGAAGAGTGGAATGCGGAGATTGTCATGCCTGCCTTAGAAGGAGAAGAAGTTGAGCCTCCTAACTCCTGAGACACACAGGAATAAGAGTGTCTTACACTATCCACTCTCCATATAGTTCACCTGAATTTCAAGAAGGCCAGGTAGGAAGAATAAATGCTGAGCTATGCTAGAAAGAATGTATCAACAGTAGTGAGGAAAGAACCTCCCATGGACCCTTCCCCCAGCCTATCCCTAGTCTGAACTGAAATATGACTTGATGTATAGGGTGGCAAAGGAGAGAGGAGATAGGAGATTACAGAACAATTATTACCTAAGCCTTTCAGACATGAATTTATGAATATGGCTCAGAGTGGTGTGCCATGAGGCTATTTAGGCATGGATAAGACACACATAGGTGCTAGATATATTTTATTAGCCAGGTATCCTAAAGGAAATTGACCAAAGGACAGTTAATTGGGTATTGTGAACCCTTGGTGCAGTTAGTAAAGTCCAAATTCATACAGAAGTTGATGTTGTTATTTTCATAAATGGGCAATCTGAAAGAGAGCTTAACAGATCAAGGTATGCATTCTATTTCAAAATCATATGGCACTTCTAAATTTTCCAGGGTAAACAACTAAGAACCTCCAAATCCAGGGACTGGTGGAATGCTTTAATAGGTCCCAGAAATCAATGATGAAAAAGCTCATAGAAAATGACAGGAAAATTAGGATCAGCTGTTTATTTACTGTTTGCAGTCTGAGAGGTGTTCCAAGTGTCTACAAGATTTTGCTCCATTGAACTGTTAGTGGTAGATAACCCAGAAAGCTACTGAGTATGGTTAAAGGGGTGTGAGAAGGGGAAGAGACACCTTTTAAAATTGTTTTAGGTCATTACTCTGATTTGCCGAAATTAATAAAAATGGTAATGCCAACTGTTCAAGATCACTGGAAAAAAATGCAGGCAGACAACAAAAGAAATGCCCAGAGTAGAGAATTTAACATGGCAGGCCAAGAACAGTATTGGTCCCCAGAATTGAAGATAAGTTCTTGTCCAAGTGGCAAGGATCTGGTAAGTAACTGATATGACAACCAAGTGTACATCAAGTAGGGAACAGCCGTACAAACAGATCTACCGCTTAAATGTACTAAAACCCTACAGAGAGGCATGATTGAGTATGGCAAGGACAGTGTCTGAGGCCAGGGGACACAAAGAAAAAATGGATGTTATCCATACCCATGGTGATAGCTGGTGATGCCCTTTCAAAACCTCAAATACAAAAGACAAAGAGTTCCTTTTGAAGAATAAACATACAAGCTATGCTATGCTATGTTCTGCGTAAAGTGTTTATAGACGGTGAGGTTTCTAACTACCCTTGGTATTATGAAAGAATACTACCATAGGTTCATAGGTTGGTACTAGGCTATCAGCCCTAGACCCTATACAAGACTAGCCATAACAATTCCCTGGATGTTTCTTCCCACAATATTTACTTCCCTGGACCCCTGTCTAGCAGGGCAACTGACATGATCCCTGGGGTGAACTTCCTATCTCCCATCCAATCATCAAGGTTCCTTTTGAAGAGGGCCAAGGAGGTGCTCTGCTTGACATGTATGGGCAGTCTATTTCAGAGTATGGGGAGTCTCTGGGTCAGGAACCTATCCCTCCAGCATGTTGTGTTCATTGTGATGACAAGGTTTAGATCCCTGTAGCATGTGACTCTGAAGGATTGGGATTTCTTTAAAAGGAGCATGTCCAACAGCTCAGGGTTTGACATGGCCTTGTATGTTAAGCATAGATCACCTCTGAGTAGACGATATGCCACAGAGTATAGCTGGAGTTTTATTAGATGGTCAGCATAGGACATTTGCTTTAGGCCTGTGAGTCTTTTAGTGAGGTATTTCTGCGGCCTTTCCAGCTGTTGCAGATGTCTTGTGAGGTACATACCAAATGGGGCATTGTACTCTATAATGGGTCTAATGAGGGATGAGTACAGTGGGACAATGACCTCCTTTTTTCTAGATGAAAAGCCCTTAGTGATGAGGTGTGTCACATAGAAGGATTTCCTGACTGTTGTGGCGATGTGCTTATAGAAGGTGAGACCACTGTCCATCTGTGTCCCTAAGTCTCTCATCACACTTTCAATGTTTAGTGTACTGCCACCTATGTGGTAATTCATGGGTACATGTTTTTTCTCAAAGACGATAACTATACATTTCTTGGCATTAAGCTTGAGCCCATGACTTTGGCACCAAGCATCTGTTTCTGTAAGGCCCTTTTGTAAAATATCTACATCATCTGGGGATTCAATAATGGCTCCAAGTTTGCAGTCATCTGCGAACTTTGTTAGCCAGAGTCCCTTAGTGCTGGCCTGTACTTCATAGAAGTAGATGCCAAACAAGAGCGGTCCCAGGACTGAACCCTGAGGCACTCCACTTTTTACTTGTCTGGAGCTGGATTTGGAGTCGGTTACTTTTACAGTGTGGGTTCTGTCAGTAAGCCAGCTGACAATCCATCGAGTGATGTAGGGATTCATGCCAAGCTTAGTAAGTTTATCTATGATTCCAGAGTGGGGGATGGTGTCAAAGGCCTTGGTGAGGTCCAGATAGGTTGTGTGGTCTGCCTTACCCTTGTCCACAGCTCTGGAGACTGATTTGAAGAAGTCAATCAGGTTCAGGAGATAAGATCAGTCCTTCACAAACCCAAACTGGGTGGTGTCCAGTGTTTGAAGGTTGCCAATGTTTTTGTTTATGAGTTCCATGATAATGCATCAATGCCCTTGCAGATCAGGCTTGTCAGACTGACAGGTTGGTAGTTCCCGGGATCCAAGGTGGATCCCCCCTTGTGGAGTGGGATAACTGTAGCTGTGCACCACTCAGTGGGCATGAGGCCTGAGGTGAGGCTATAATTAAACATGACACTTAGGTGAGATGCCAGTTCATTTTGTAGTTCATGTAGTACACAGCCCGGGAAGTCATCTGGTCCCACGGATGTTGTATTCTTAGCTTTGGAGAGTGCATTTTCTACCTGTGTGGCCATGATTACTGGAATTTGGCAATCTTTTGGTATTGAGATGGGCCCTTTAGGGGGTGAGAGGGGGGTGAAGTTGGCACTAAATCGATCTGCCAGGATATTGTCAATATCCTTGGGATCAGTATATTTAATGCCAATCTGTTGTAGCTCAGAGCACATCTGAGCATTGCCATTTAGATTCTTGGCATAACTATAGAATGCCTTGTGGTTGTCTTTGGAATCTTTGGCAATTTTATTTTTGTAACTAGCTTTGGAGGATTTTATGAGGGATCTCAGCTTCTTACTGAGGCTGGTAAGGGAGTTTTTGCATCCTGGGATTTTTCTCTTTTCTGCAACAGTTTCTTCCTTCTGTTCTATAGTTTGTTTATGGCAGGGGACCACCAGATTGGCTTCCTTTTTTTGGAGAAGAGTGTCTTGGTTCTATTTTGGATGGCACGATTCATGCACAAGCAGATGTGCTCATACAGTGCCTTAGTGTAGGATTCAGCAGTTGAATTTTCAGATCCCCTCTGCATGGGTGTCATGATGTTTGTCACTTCTGACTTGAGTAGCATGAAGTCGGCTTTGGAGAAGTTTTTTACAGGGGTTTCCTTACTGGGGGGTGGGGTTGGGATGTGGATGTCAAGGGTAATTTGCTTATAGTCAGACCTGACCAATGAGGGGGTGACCACTGGAGTGGATCTATCTCCCATGTTGGTAATGACCAGTTCAAGGATATTGGAGCCTCTGGTGAGACAAAGGATTAGTTGATCCAGGGTGTTGGAATTTATGAATTCCAATAACCATTGAGAAAAGGTGTTGGTACCCAAGTAGTTTTCCCAATTAATGGCAGGGTAGCTGAAATCACCCAATATTAGGGTGTTTGGTTGTATCTTAATATTTTCCAATATGTTTCAAAAGGTGTAGTGAGAATCTTGGGGTATGGTGGAGGATCTATAGCAAGCTACAATTTGGATTGCAGTCTTATCTAGTGTTAGTTGCACCTGGAGAATTTCAGATGCATTGTGTTGGGCAACTTGCCTGGAGGTGTGAATATCCTTGGTGAATATGGACACTCCTCCACCTTTAGTGTTTCGGTCCTGGTTTGGTGGCCGAAAAGTGTGGTAAACGTTGTAGCCTGGAATTGCAGGAGTGTTCTCTGGAATCTTGAAACAGGTCTCAGTTACTGCACAGATATCGATATCCTCCATTTTTAGGAGTGCCTCGAGAGAGTGCATTTTGAGGTTTAGACTTCTAGCATTGAATAGCATTACCTTCAAATTTTGCATGCTTGTATCTGTTACGGTGGTGGTTTTGTCCTTTGAACCTTGCCTAAAAAAAGGCACTATAGGGGTCGCAAGGGCTTTAGCAAGTAACCTGAATCCTAGGGTTGACAGGTGCAGACCATCTCTGGCAAAGTATCTTGGTTTGTCGATCATGTCTTCCCAGGCAGATAGATACTGGATCACCTTTGAATGACACCAGAAGCTTTGCCAATTGTTGAAGTTAATAATTTTGTCCTTATACTGTGGTATCATTCTGGGTGAAGGCAGGATGCAACTCAGGGCTAGGGTCATACCTGCCTGGGCCACATGATCCAAGAGCTCTTCCATGTCTCTTTCCATGTAGTCCAGGGAGGTATGTCTCAAGTCATTCACTCCAACATGGACAATGACAGAGTCGTAATTATACATGTTGTGGAGTGACTTGAGTGCATGCATTATGTGGCAGATCCTAGCACCTGACAGGCACCTGACTGTAATTTTCTCCTTGTTCAGCCTGGTGAGTGGGACATCAGTCTGCCTGACTATAGAGTCACCTATGACTAAAGTGTTGGGTACATTGTCTTGCCTTAGGGGCTGTTGTTGGGTGGAACACTGGTGTTGTGAGCTATGTGTCATTTTGGTTGTGACTGGTGTTTGTTTGCATTTCAGCTTTGAAGGTCCTTGTTGCTTGGGCAAGTTAATATTAAGGGCCTCCACATATGTGGGTTTAGTGTTGCTATGTGTGGGTGTTGATGGTGTGGGTTTTGAAGGGCTATGTGTTGCTTGAGGTGTAGTGCAGGTGTTAACCTTCTCCTCTTGACTATCTAGCACAATCTTGGCTGGAGACAGCTTTGCTTCCAGTTTGGCTATGTAAGTGCATCTCTCGCAGGTTGTAGTGTTGGGTGGTAGGAGGAGAGGGTTGCCTGTGTACATGAGGCAGTTGCTGCATTGCCCAGTATGCCCAGATTCACCAGGTGGACAGGAGAAATCACCGGAAGCTGACCCTTGGACATGCCTGTTTAGGTGCTTTTTTTGCAAAGTACAAGAGCTGTTTTCCCTTACCTTTGCAAGGTACTTTGCAAATATAGGCTGTTTAGTGCCTATGATTAATTTCTCCTTATTGACAAGGAGAGTTGAGTGCTTGTATCAGTTTAAGGCTTCCTAGCACTTTCCAGTAGGTTCTAGAGCAAGTGCTAGTCACGGGTTCAGATTTTAGTGCTACTACTAAGAAACCAGCTAGTTCTAAGGGACAATTTGAAGAGCAGACTTTCTGGCACCTGGAATAGATTAACCATAGCCCCATGGTGCTGCATGATGCAAAAAATGCACAAGCACACATGTGTTTAAGCCAGAAAGTTAAAAGGGATAGAAATCAGCCCCAAAAGGCTAATAAAATTACAACTTCAGAGCTGGAAACCACTCCTCTAGTGTTAGATAGGCAATGCAATGCTCAACACTCCCACTGGTAAGCAGTAGGACTTCCCTCTACCACAGCAAGGTCTGGATAGCTCTGAATACAGAAAATAAAGTTCTGAGACAAGCAAAGCCTGGGATCTGGACTATACTAGCTAGGAAAGGTGGAAAAACTAGTAAACAAAATAGTGTTTTGTTTTTGGTTAAAACAAGCTACACAATGCAATAATACAGTAAATAAACACAGAAAAGGCTAACTCACTTGAGTGGGTAGCCTTAAACAGTAAATGCAATTAAAACTCTACAAAATTAGAAATTTAAAACTTTTTAAATGAAGCAAGACAAGTGCACAACTGAAAAACGATTTAAGAGGCAGTAATGCAGTAGAATAAGTAGCTAGTCTACATATACAGAGAAGTCTATATATACAGAATAGCAGCTAAAACACACAATTCAGATGCAGTGCAACCTAGAGCACTTGAGTTGTAGCAATATTAAGGCAAATACAGTTTTAATAAATGCACTAAAATATACTCTATATTTCCAAAATGCTTGAGAAGCACAATCAGAACACAAGGAGATTCAGGCATTTTTTTAAAGTAAGGGAGAAAGGAGGAACAGAAGGAAAGAATCTAAGTGGGTTGGCCTTCTCAGATGTTCTCTCTGTATTAGGTAGAATGAGCTAATGATACTAAACTGGGAGGAGTGTCCCAGATCAAATTTACAGTAGGGGGCAACTGCAAAGCCACCAAGTATAACAACAAGACACCAACAGGCAGGGATGGTAGGGAACAATACTAAAGCTATTAGCCTACACTCTTTAGATAGTAAACACTACATAAATCTTTATCACAGCAGTGAGCCACAAAATTAAAGTTTTTAAACAGGTAAAGGAGCAAGGAGACTCTACAGAATGCTTTTAACTTCAAACAAATCAGTTACCTGTGCAAATTAGTTAATAGCAATAAAATACAGTAAAAAGTATGCAGCAGGCAATAAAAAGTGCTATATATAAATTGCTAGAAGCAATAACCAGTATAAATAAGCCATACAAACAGGATACTTATTGTTATATATCTCAGATCAGAGTTGTAGTCAATGCCCCTCCTCCACTTTGCTCAGTATGTATAGACAGAAATCCTCTCAAAGTTAGGGCTTAAATACCAGAAGATAAAACCTTAGACAACTTAAAAAAACTCAAAAGAACCAACCCCCACTAGCCAGCAGCCAATCAACACAATTCTGCCAAGAAGGTAAAGAAAGGCTTCTGCTAATTCAAGATGGCCTGGTCATGTGCTCAACACAATAACTGCAAAAAACAAACAGGCCCAGAGACAGAAAATCTGAACTGGGACAATACTAAAGCTATTAGCCTACACTATTTTAGACAGTAAACACTGCAGAAATCTTTATCACAGCAGTGAGCCACAAAATGAAAGTTTTTAAACAGATAAAGGAGCAAGGAGACTCCACAGAATGCTTTTAACTGCAAACAAATCAGTTACCCATGTAGATTAGTTAATAGCAATAAAATACAGTAACAAGTATGCAGCAGGCAATAAAAAGTGCTATATATAAATTGCTAGAAGCAATAACCAGTATAAATAAGTCAAAAAATGATACTTATTGTTATCTCAGATCAGAGTTGTAGTCAATGCCCCTCCTCCACTCTGCTCAGTGTGTATATACAGAAATCCTCTCACAGTTAAGGCTTAAATACCAGAAGATACAACCTTAGACAACTTAAAAAAAAACTCAAAAGAACCAACCTCACTAGCCAGCAGCCAATCAACAAAATCCTGCCAAGAAGGTAAAGAAAGGCTTCTGCTAATTCAAGATGGCCTGATCATGTGCTCAGAACAATCACTGCAAAAACAAACAGGCCCAGAGACAGCAAATCTGAACTGGGACAATACTAAAGCTATTAGCCTACACTCCTTTAGACAGTAAACACTACAGAAATCTTTATCACAACAGTGAGCCACAAAATGAAAGTTTTTAAACAGATAAAGGAGCAAGGAGGCTCTACAGAATGCATCTAACTGCAAACAAATCAGTTACCCATGCAGATTAGTTAATAATAATAAAATACAGTAAAAAGTATGCAGTAGGCAATAAAAAGTGCTATATATAAATTGCTAGAAGCAATAACCAGCATAAATAAGCCAAAAAAAAACAGGATACTTATTGTTATATATCTCAGATCAGAGTTGTAGTCAATGCCCCTCCTCCACTCTGCTCAGTGTGTATAGGAAGAGCCCCTTAACTGATACAGCTAAAGGAGAAAAGTACAGTCTCAATAGCAGATGTCTTGTTTTAATACACCACCTTTCATTTTGCTCTTTTTGATTTCTCCAAATCTTTTGGATTTCTAATACCATGACAGGAATGGACCCCATTCCTAAGTCAAAGTATGATTAGTTCATGAAATTAATATTATTTCAATCTTTGTTGTTAGCCAGAAGTGCTCTTCATACACCTGCAATGAGGCCAGTAATGATTCCTTCTGCAATTTATACGGAGTTACATGCATTGGTAACATACCCAAGTATGATTGTAAATTCTTTTTTATAAGACCCATTGCTCCTACTGCTATTGGAACTATCTGGGTATCCTTCTTTCACATTGCCCTCATTTCTGCCTGCAAATCCTGGTATTTTATGACTTTGTGTCTTTCTGTACATAAGACACTCTAGTCACTGGGTGTACCAATTTCAGTTATCAAGGCTACTTTTGTCTTCTTTTTATGGACTACTATATCTGGTTTTCTCACATCTATTTTTTGAACTGTTGGTAATGGGTAATCCCATATGATATAAACATCATAATTTTCTATAATGATTTGTGGGTCATGTTTCAAGTGTTTTTCAGCTACTTCAGTATTGCAATGTTTGCACAGACCCCAGTGCAACAGTCTTTCCACATTATTATGCTTTTCAATGTACAGTCCTTCTGCCATTAGTATATCACAACCAACAACCAAATGTGTGACTGTTTCCAATTCTGTTTTACAAAACCTATATTTATCTGTTTCTCCCACATGTTCTATGGACTTTGTAAACCAACGTGTACATAGTCCCCCTATCTCAGGCCACCAATATTAACCTTTTTTTTGGTATAAATTCACCTCTCCAAAGCCATTCCTGCATTCAACCCTGATCAATATGAGGTTGTTCCAGGGTTTTTCTATACTTGCAACTGTATTTATGCATTTTTCACATTTCTTGCCTTCTCATCTGATCCTTTAATTTATATTATTTTGTTTTTTGGCACATTCAGTTGCTGCCTGATTTTTATCTACTTCTGGTTTGATTTCCATTCCTGCATGACATCGATATGCTTTTTCTAAACTAAGTAGGGAAATCATCTTAGACTTATTCTCCTCACATTTTAAAACCTTCACTATATTTGGGTCTTGTGAGGTCAGCAGATACGTATACAGTCCTACGACTGCAGAGCTATACTTGTAATCAATTTCAAGGAGGTCCATATCTCCTTCAGAACAGGGAATATACAGCCTTGGTATACACTGATTTTTTTATAAATCATATGATGAGCATGAAACATTCTTGTTTTCCTGTCCAACTAGTCCAGTACCGTTTGGGGCCAGTCAGTCACTCCAAAATGGTAAGTTAGGACAGGAAGCACAAACTGGTTTATAGCTTGTACTTTGTTCCTAGATGTCAACACTGTTTTCAGTATTCATTTTAGTCTTCTAAAATATTCCTTACTAAGTTTTATTTGCATTTGTTAATGTTTTTTATTGATCCTTCATCAATTCACAAATATTTATACACTCCTTGTTCAGTTTCTTTTATATCGCATTTCTGTCCCAAACTGATGTTTTCTTGGTGCTGCAGCTTTCCTGCCTTAAAGGTTGCTTTGGCATATTTATCAAGACCAAATGACATTCTTATATCATCTGAAAAAGTTTTGGCCACTTGGAGTTGTGTTTTCAGTTCCACATCTGATGAACTATACAATTTTAAATCATCTACAAAAAACAGATGGGAAGTCTTTGCTGTTTTCAGGGAGCCAAATTGTAGTCATGACCTAATCTGTTAAGTAGACAGCTTAATGGGTTAAGGGCAAGACAAAAAAGCAACTTTGACAGAGTCACCATGAAATACCCCCTTTGAATTTTTATCCCTGGAATAATAATAATTTGTCCTTTATCATGGCTTAACTGCAGAGTGGATTGCCACTGTTTCATGGTCGCTGTATTGTAATTGATCAGTGTAGGGTATATCTTATATATTTCTAAGCACTCTTTTATCCATAAATGTGGGATACTGTCAAATGTCTTTTTGTAGTCTATCCATGCTATACTTAAATTCTTCCCCTTTTTATAGTTCTCCATTATGACTTTATTTAACAACAAATGATAATTTGTTCCATATGACTTTATTTTGTTACCCTTTTGTTCTATTGCCATGATTGTGTTTTTTTCTAAATGATTATAAACTCTGTCGACATCAATTCCAGTGAATAGCTTATACATCATAGGTTCATAGATTAGTACTAAGCTAACTGCCCTTATGAGCCATTTTTGGCCTAGCAATTATCTCTTGTGAGACTCAAACTCTGCACATTGTGCTTACAAGGCAAACACCTTAACCATTAGGCCACTCTCCCAATCCCAATCACCTGAAGGCAAGTTATTGGCCTATAGTTTTAAGATAGCTTGCAGATTCGCTGTTAAGTAGAAGTATTCTTTTTCCTGTTGTTAATCGGGCTGGTGTTTGTTTGGGGTGCTCATATAAATAGTTCTTACCCAAGGCTAAATCTTCATGTAAAGATGTTAATACTTTTAGCCAGAAGTTAGATACTGAATCTGGGGGTCTATATCAGAACATCGAAGCATTAAAACTTTGAATGTTCTGATATCGAACACTATTCAGCGAAAGTTAAGAATAGCGAAGCTGTAGAACAGCAAATTCTTTCCTCGGGAAAGAATTTGGTTGGCCGTTTCTGTGGCTTTGCTATTCTTAGCACTGTGGTGGAAAGTTATGGGTTGGGTTCAGGTAAGTGTGCGATTGTTTGCACGTTAGGGTTAGGGGCGGGTTAAGTGAGTTAGGGTTAGGGCGCGGGTTAGGCGTGTGTGTGATAGTGACAGACTTTAGGGTTAGGGGCGGTTTAAGTGAGTTAAGGTTAGGCCGTGGGTTAGGTGAGTGTGCGATAGTGACGGACCTTAGGGTTAGGGTTTTGGTTAAGGTAAGTGGGTAGATAGTAGTGTATGTTTAGTTTAGTGTAGCGTTAGATGTAGGAATTTAAGTGCATGTGTGTCATTGCTGTTTGTTTGATGTGCTTGTGTTGTGTGCATGTGTTTCGAAGCAGCGAATTTTTTTCCATGGGAAAAAAATTTCTGTTCTGAATGTTCGATATTTTCATGTTTAGATGTTTTGGGGCCAATGAAATAGCATTCGCTATTTTCATCTTTAGATAACGTGATATAAACTCGAATCTGGGCCTGGGGTTTTACAGTTAGGAGCTTTTATTAACTCTGTTTCAATCTGTCTGACCATTACTTTATCCCATTTCATATCCTGTACATTTGAACTTAGCATTGGATCATAATATCATGGGAGGTCATTAGGCTAATGGTCTCAGGGCCCTTACAGGCCTAGCCAAGTTCAACCAATGTTCCCAAGGGTGTCTGGTTCAAGCAGACATTAAAATCAGTACCCATTTTCCCTGTCCAAGAGGGACACAGGTGGATCCTCTGGGGTGAATTTCTGGTTACCCTTCCACTCATCCAAATTACACTTATATAGGGGCAACAAGGGGCTTTGTTTAACATAAATAAGAAGCTTGTTCCAAAAGTGGGGCAAACTCTGTGAGACAAATCTGTCTCTCCAGCAAGTTCTGTTGATGTCACATACCAGGTTAAGGTCCTTTGACTGAGTAACTTGTGTCATTTGACTTGCGATTGTGCAACATTTCCATTAAAGCTGGGTTAGAGATTTATCTGTATGCAAGGCACAGGTCACCTCTGAGCAGTCTGCATGACACAGAGTAAAGTGACAATGATTTCAGTCTGTCCGCATAAGACAGATCTTGAAGACCATGAATTTCTTTGAACCTTTGTGGTCTCTTTAGTTGCTGAACCAACAGTTTTTTTTCTTGTTCTGCAGTGAATAAAGTGTTTTGGATTGCTCTTTGGACTATTCCACATTCATTTTTTTTATTTTTATTTTACAGTTGCTGCAGATGTTTGGAACGGAGCATACCAAAAGGAGCATTGCACTCTGTTTTTGGCCTGATGAGGGAAGAGTACAGTATAACCTCTTTTTTTCTGGAGACAATGCCCTTAATTATGAGATGAGCAATATAAAATGCCCTTCTTACCACTGTGGAAACATGGTGATTGAAGTTAAGTTTGCTGTTGACCTGTGTGCCCAGAGTTCTCACCACTAACTGTGTGCTTAGGGTACTGCAATTGATGTGGTAGTTTGCAGGAACAGTACCCTTGCTGAAGGGGATGATAATGCATTTTTTTGCATTAAGTTTAAGACCATGACTTTGGCACCAGTCATAAGTCTGTATACCTCCCCAATCCTGACTAATCTTCACTGTAGCGAACAAAACAAAATGGCATCTTGCTATAACAATATTGCCAAGTTTGCTACAGGTGCCTCTAATAGAGCCCATCACTGTATCTCCCTCAAACAGCTCAACTGGCTTGAGTTACCCCAACTACTACTTACGACTCAACTCTTCACAGCCCCAAACTGTACTCCTCCCTGACAAAACTCCAGCACTACAGGACTAATACAGCCCTACACTACCACCTGAACCTTAAGATCAACAGACCAAAATCTCATAAATGTCATCAAACATAAGAATGAAACAGGTAAAACTCTCTTTGGCTGTACAATAGCAAATATCTGAAACTCACTCCCAAAGCACATAACTTCTACCAGCTCTGCTTCACTATTTAAGAAACTACTCAAAACACACTATACTACCAGTTGGCTGTGCCCATGTGACTCCCCAGGCTAATCCACCTACATTGAAGGGTTGCAAGGATTCTGCCAAAGATCACCTCGTTACCTACTACTACCCCCTGAATACTTTTTTTTCTTGCCAAACAATGTTTTTCTGAATACTTATTCTTACCAAACAATGTTTTTTTCTGTTGCTATTGATGTATACGTCTATGAAGTAATGTTAAATATGTTCCTATGTTCTTATATGTATAATTGTATGACTTATGAGTACAGTTATGTATTTTAAAAAAATGTACTTCTAGAATTGTTTTATGTGGAGCTTTTCTCTGTGTCCAGTCAGACTTTCCCAGTCATCAAATGTAAAATAAATAAATAAATAAATAAGTCTGCATGAGACCTTCTTGCAGAATGTTGACATCACTGGAGGTTTCACTCCCAGTTTGCAGTCATCAGCAAACTTTGCCCTTTAGTTTTAGCCTGTACTTCAGAGAGGTAGATTCCAAACAGTAGGGGTCTCAGAACAGATCCCTGTGGAACAACACTGGTTATGGGTCTGCTGAAGGGGGTAGAGTTCCCTATTTTGACCATGTGTGTTCTATCAGTGAGTCAGTTTGCAACCCATCTCCCAATATATGGGTTGATACCCAGCTGGGTGAGTTTATCAAGATGCCTAAGTGGGAGATTGTGTCAAAGGCCTTGGTTAAGTCTAAGTAGGCCATATGTACAGATTTTCCCTCATCTAGCGCTTTGGTGACTGTCTTGAAGAAGTCTACAAAGTTTAATAGGCATGATCTCCCCTTGACAAAGACAAACTGGGTCGGGTTGAGCACTTGGAGATTTCCTATATCTTTGTTAATAAAGTCAATGATGATTTGTTCTATGGCCTTACAGATATGGGTGGTCAGACTAATGGGTCTATAGTTCCAGGGGTCCGTGGATGCACCCCCTTTGTGCAAAGTGACGATGGTAGCTGCTTTCCATTCCACTGGGATGAAGCCAGTACTTAGACTGTGTTTGAAGTGTCCCCAATGGTGATGCTAATTCCTGTTTTAACACATGTAGAATACAGCCCGGGATGTTATCTGGTCCCATAGAGGCTGTGTTTTTGGCCTTGGAAAGGGGATTTAAGACCTGCTCCTCAGTGATACTAGGTGGGGGAAAGTTGTGGTGGAGACAGTGGGAGTGACGTTTTCACTGAACCTGTCAACTTCTGATTTTTTTTTTTACTTCTTCTATCCATTTAGTATCTTTGTTATGTTCAACAGGATCGTCATGAATATTTCTCCAAACTGTCCCCCGGATTTACTAAACTTCCATGCAGGACTAGTGTAGTCTTGCATGGAAGCACTCATTTAGGAGCAGGACGGCAGCGCGCCATGCATAGTAATGAAGGTGCGCTGGCCGAGCTCCTAGGCTTACGCGTGTACAAGTGCAGGGGGAGTGTCTGAGAGCAGAACTCTCAGAATAAACATGCCCCTGCAATGTTGAACAGCAGAAGCTGTTAAGAAATGAGCTAGATCGCTCACAGGTGTCCTCATATCCCCACCAACAGACCCCCACATGTACAACAGCAACATGACATTTAAATTAAAAGATGAAACCCATCTATATTTTTTAAAACACTGATTCAAGCTAACCATAGGTGTGCAGGTGTGCCCATCACTTAGGTATGGTTAATGTAGCTGAAAAAGCAAAAGGAGGATAAAAAGCAGGATATGTGCAAAGGAAGTAGTACAGCAATATTGTAATGGGCAGAGCGTTTGCCTCATGATCAGCCAATCGCGGTTCGAGTCCCACTGCAGTACATTCCATTTCCATGTGAAATACTGTTGTGATCACTATATTTAGTTGTATAACCTAATAAATAACATATGTGTGAACTGGAGTAGTAAGCAGTGTAATGCACGATAACCCCATACACTTGCCAAATCCACCACCTCCCCAAGAACCAGTAGACTATTACTGTAGAAAATAGAGCAGTAGCAAGGATAAATAAGCATGAGTAAGCATGTGCAAGTCTGTTTGCACGATGGGAAGCAGTGCTTACACAGAGTAAGCAATAGTGAGGCTAACCATTGTAAGCGGAATGTCACTGGAAGCTAGCAGTGCTTACAGTCACGCAAACCCGCTGACAACTGCATAAAAGTGCTTCAATCACTCCTCATCCAATGGGCCTCATTCTGGACAGCAATACATTAAACAGTCACTGCAAGGCTCAAACACAGGAGCCTGCACACCATAGGCAATGTGATTTGCCACTAAGCCACTGCAGATATACATAACCCTGATGTTTCTACAAACATAGCATCCAGTAATACCATTCAACATTACAAGACATGTAGCTAAAAATGTAGATGTATGTGTGTGTGTGTGTGTGTGTGTGTGTGTGTGTGTGTGTGTGTGTGTGTGCGTATATCTATAACTAAATAGATATATACCTCTCCCTCACTGTATTACATATGTATACATATATAGACATATATATCTATATAAATATCCACATATAGATATGTACATATGCAGACATCCATACAGCTATATGACGTTAGATATATATACAGCAATATATATATATATATATATATATATATATATATATATATATATATATATATATATATATATGTATATATGTGTGTGTGTGTGTGTGTGTGTGTGTGTGTGTGTATGTGTGTTTATATACACAGATATATCTGGATAGGCTTATCAATGCCTTCGGGCAGATAGCCTAGTACCTATCTACCTAGATATATAGCTATGAGACAGTACATAAGAATGACATATATGACCACAGGCACCGCCAATGGGGGTGAGGGGTCTCGATCAACATACGTAGTATACATAACAATATCACCCCCTCCCACAGCCAAGCAGGTGAAACATACAAACAAACACACAAACAAAGTAAACAAACCACTGCTTTCCAAACCACAGGCAGGTTACTACCAGTGGGAGAAACATTGTGGACCCGCTAAGTCTAATCCAGAAACAGGAATGTCCCTTGTGGGGCAACCCAAAAATTATAGCATTTTCGGGTTCCCGTCATTACACTGATTCATCAAGGCAGGGCACATATGTTCTCGGACTACAGGGTTGGGAAAGCCTGATGATCCATGGGTCGAGACAACATACGTGATGGGTCCCAAAAAGTGGAGAGGGGCAGTGTTTAGTGGTGTGGTTAGACCTGACCTGCACCCAGAGGAAGGATGACTGCTGTGGAGGGGGAGTGGGTGGGGGGGCGATGGGTATAATATTATGGGTCGAGGCATGCCTGTATTGGATGGAGCGGTTCTAATCAGATCACCTCATGGATGTAAACAATAGTGTGAATTGGGCAGAGCATTCATCTAATGAGCAGGCATTCCCGGTTCAAGTCCCACTGCAGCACAGTCTATTTTACATGGCAAAGCAGGTTATAACCACTGTTGTTGCAGCAAAAGCCAATAAATAACACATATGTATGAACTAGAGTACTGAAGGGAATGCACATGCGAAGTGTCAGTTTCATACTGAATAAGGCAGTACTAAGCAGGTTTAAGCACAAATAAGCAGTAGTAAGCATATGTAAGCACTACTAAGCGTGTTTAAGTGTGTTTGTATGGGGGTAAGCACTGCCTACACAGATTAAGCAATATAGAAGATAACTAAGTAGAAGAAAATGTGACTGGAAATTAACAGTGCTTACCTCCGCGCAAATACATGCATCTCTGCTTACGAATCTTTAAAGTGCCTTGATCACTGTGTATCCAATTGTCCGTGCTCTGCCCAGCAACAAAATAAACAGCCTCTGCAAGGCTCAAACCCAGGACCCTGCACACCATACACAAAGTGATTTACCACTAAGCCATGGCAAATATACATAAACCTGATGTTTTCACAAACATAGCATCCAGCAATACCACTCAACATTACAGGACATGTAGCTATACATGTAGATGTATGTGTGTGTGCATATATATCTATAACAAAATAGATATATACCTCTCCCACTCTGTATTACATATGTATATGTATATATATATATATATATATATATATATATATATATATATATATATATATGTATACATATATAAATTTCCACATATATATATATATGTATATATATATATATATATATATATATATACAGGCGTCGATATATATATATATATATATATATATATATATATATATATATATATATATATATATATACATATATATATATATATATATATATATATATATATATATATATATATATATATATATATACATGTGTGTGTGTGTGTGTGTGTGTGTGTGTGTGTGTATACACAGATATATATCTATGATATGATACAGCACATAAGAATGACATATATGACCACAGGCACTGCCAGTGGGGGTGATGGGGCTCAATCAACATACGTGTTACATGTACCGATAACCCCTCACAGACAAACAGGTGAAACATACAAACAAACACACAAAGTAAACAAACCACTGCTTCCCAAACCACGGGCTGGATATAACCAGTGGGGGAAACCCTGTGGACCCGCTAAGTCTAATCTAGAAACAAAGACAGGAACTTCCTTTGCCGGACAACCCAAAAATGATAGCATATTCGGGTTCCCATCATTACACAGATTCATCAAGGAAGCATACCAGTCTGGGAATGTACCCAGACTACAAGGTTGGGAAAGCCTGATGATCCATGGGTCGAGACAACGTACGTGATGGGTCCCAAGAAGTCGAGAGTGGGCAGTGTTTAGTGGTGTGGTTGGACCTGACCTGCACCCAGAGAAAGGATGAGTGCTGCGGAGGAGGAGCAGGGGGATGAACTATGGGTATGAAATTATGTGTCGAAGCATGCAGATGTTGGATGGAGCGGTTCTAATAGGACCACCTTGTAGATGTAAGCAATAGTGTGAAATGGGCAGAGCAGTCGGCTAATGAGCAGACATTCCCAGTACGAGTCCCACTACAGCACAGTCTATTTTAGATGGCAAAGCATGTCGTAACCAATTTTTTTGTTGCAAAACCTACTAAATAACACCAAATAACACATGGTTGCAGCTCCCCACTGTAGGCATGGATTCCATTCTAATTGGCATCACAAATTATTATTGTTGTCCTCACCCCCACTCAGGGGTGTGAGTGTCCAAATCTACCTCCAAATTCAGTGTATATGCACAGCTGTTGCTGTGGAAGAAATGGCCAGCTGTGGAACTTCCCTTCAGCCTTCCTGCACATCCCTGGCTATTTCCCCTATTGTCTTTCCCTCTTTGTGCCCCTTTTTCACCACTTACCTATCAACCACTTTTTTTTTCTTTTAAAGTTTAAAGTTACAATTAGGTGACGCCTTCTTCCCCAACTATATTGGCAGAATCTGGAACTCCCTACCCACATCTATTGCGTTAGCTGTCTCAAAGGACAAATTTAAAAAACACTTGAAGGAACACCTCAAAGCACACTTGGATCTGCACATGCTCATCACCCGGCTAAATCCCACCCCCCCACCTTACACCCTATACCCCTACATCAACTACTGAAAGTAACACCTCTTTTTCCTGCCTCTCATACATATCCCAACATCCTTTAAACCTTCCCTATTGCTCCCTTACCAATTATTCCTACAACCTAATATACAGTTACAATGTCTCTCTCTCTCTCTACCTACCTACTCCTTCAATATTCTCTTCTACTCTACCACACAGGTATGGAATAACCAAATCTTAACCTGGATACTGGAGTGTATCCTATCCAGAACTGTTAAACTGGAATCTAACTTCACCTTAAATTGACCTTTGTCAACTGTCATACCTGACATGTAAACTTGAACTAAGCATGAATAATATGTGACATAGCTATGTTAAGTCTATTACTCTCTATGAATGTGAACACCTCTGTATTACTTGTAATGATTAGCTGATTTTTACTGTGGAACTTTTCTCCCTGGGCCGCCACTGAAAATGGACAAGCATCCAGTTGGATTTTCCCAGTCAACAAATGTAAAATAAATAAATAAAGTAGCACAGGGGTAAGCAGGAGTAAGCACTTTTAAGCAGCAGTAAGTGGGTTTAAGCCTGTTTGTGCAGCAGTAAGCAATACTTACACTGGTTAAGCAATGTAGAAGCTAACTAAGTGTAAGAAGCTGCAACCGGAGGTTAGCATTGCTTACCCTCGCACAAACCAGCACAAACCCACTTACAATCGCTTAAAAGTGCCTTAGTCACTCTGTAGCCAACAATTCTCATCTTGCCCAGCAACAAAATAATCTGCACTCACAAGTTGCAATCCCCGAACCCTGCACACTATAGTCAAAGTGAGTTACCACTAAGTTATGGCAGATACACATACAGCTACTATCACAAACATATCATCCAGCACAGTCATTCAACAGTATAGGAAATGTATGTAATTATGTGGATTAATACGAGCAACCATTTGTACATTGCTCAAATACAGTATTTTGAGCAGTCTTTTCTATGTGTATCATAAAAACAGTGCCTGTCTAATTGTACTGTGAGAACAGTAGTCTTGCATAATACTTAAGAGAATAATAAAAAAGGTGCACGTCGAGGGGGGCGTGTGGGCGTGCTTCATGCACAGAATGTCAAACTTGGGATGTCGGTTCTGCAGAACCGGGAGATGAGGCTGGCCAGGTGTGTGAGCCAACCACTGCTTCTCAAAACCCTGGCAGGATGCTAGCAGTGGGACAAACAGTGTAGACCAGCTAAGTCTAATCTTGACACAAAAACAGGTCCGTCCCTGACGGGATGAACCCAAAAATGTGAGTCACTTCGATGTTTACACCTGTCTCAGAAGATGAACAAGGCAAGGCTCATATGTACGTGGACTAAACGGATGAAGAGACTGAAGAAGCTTGGGTTGAGACAGTATACTAGATGAGTATTGAGACGTGCAGAGAGGGCAATGTGTGGAGGTGTGGTATGGCTGGGCTAGCAACTGGAGAATGGATGGTTGCTGTGTACATGGATCTCGGGGGATGGGGAAGGAACCATGGGTATGACATTATGGAAGAAATATGCAAATGAAACAGCACAGCAATAGTGTAGTGGGCAGAGCATCCACCTAATGAGCAAGCATTCCCGGTTTGAATCCCACTGTAGCACAGTCTATTTTACATGGCAAATCACATTATAACCAATAGTTTTGTTCCAAAACCCACTAAATAACATATATATATATATATATATATATATATATATATATATATATATATATATATATATACTGGAGTACTGCAAGAAATGCACATGTGAAGTATCAGTGTCAGACTGAATAAGACACTAGTAAGCAGGTTTAAGCACAAATAAGCAATAGTAAGCTTATGTAAGCACTAGCAAGCAGGCTTAGCCCATTTGCGCAGCGGTAAGCAATGCCTACACTGGTTAAGCAAATCTGAAGCTAACACCCTGTAAGCAGATGTAATGGCAGGTTAGCAGTGCTAAACCACCACACAAACCCGCTAACAACTGACTAAATGTGCCTTAACCACTGTGCATCCAAAGGCCCTTGTTCTGCACAGCAATAATAAAAATGGCCTCTGCTAGGCTTGAACACAGAACCCCACACACCATAGGCAAAGTGATTTACCACTAAGCCATGTCAGATATATTTATTCCTGATGTACTCAAAACATATCAACCAGCCCAGTCATTCAACAGTACAGAGAATGTATTCCAACATGTAAATGTATTAGTGTGAGTAAATTTAGTAATATCTAAACAGATGCAACATATCAATGGATGTATATATATATATATGTGTATATCTATATATATATATATATATATATATATATATATATATATATATATATATATATATATATATGTATATACATATAGAGAGAGAGAGAGACACACACATCTGTAGATAGCAATGGTAGATCGACAAATGCAAATATGTCCACATGCACGTTAATGGGGTTGAGACGCCCCAAATAATATACGTCATGTATGAATAGGCATACCCCCCCACCACAGCCAAATACACTAAAGTGTTACAGATCACATAAGCAGGACCTGACATGACATGTGCACAACATGTAAACAGTACTACAACCCACCTGTATGATGTCAGGCCAGTATTGGTAACATATCATGCAGTACAGTGTAGCTCCCATAGTAAATGTAAAATATGGAAGCTATCAACATCCCCAGGATACATATACATGGACACATATATGCAGATACAGATATACACATATATATCTATATATACATATATATATATATATATATATATATATATATATATATATATATATATACGTATATATATATATATATATATATATATATATATATATATATATAGCTATACATGTGACTGCACAGACACATGCAGAGATATGTACAGTAAGATACATATGTAGAAGGTGCACACAATATGGAACAACCACTATGCCTACAGTTAACACCTTAACAACTGGACACTGTATGGGCCACCCATACAAATGACAATCGTTGCCTGCAACATATGCCCATAGAGAGTTTATAGGATAAAACACCACACACAGGTTTGCAGAAATGGACAACCTTTATTTGTGTACTATTACAATTTTATATGCCATGTATTATAGCTGTTCAGACATTGACATATATAAACAGAGTAATGCAACTGTGAAACAGTTATACTAATACAGTAGTCTGGAAAGGTTCACAAGTGTTGCTGTCCAGGCCAATCACTTCAAATTGTTCAATTGTAAAGACAGACTGAGCCACAGGATACCAAACTATCAACAGTAAGTAATGCAGGTGTATAGTTCAGCAGTCTCTATCTACACTCAGTACAAAATCACTGCTATCTCTGAAAAAACAAAAACAAAAAAAAATCTTGCTTTTTTCCCACTTTTCTGAGATTTAAAAAAGTTCAGTTACAGGCTTGCTGTTCTTGAACTGTTTGTAAGTTTCTGTGAGGCCATTTTTTGCTTGGGCTAAAGGAAAGTCTCTCTGTTGATCAGTGGCAGTGAAAAACATTGAGCAGCCTGCCTGCCCCTGTGGGAGTGGTTACTGACTTGAAACTGTAGTTTTATTGGCCATTCTGGGTCAATTCCAAAACTCCTTCATCTTCCTCTCTTAAAACCTGGTTGCCTTGTGGTGTTGGTGTCTTTTCAGGCTTGTTGGCTGTTGGTGAAGCACCCACCAAGAGGAGGAAACGCTGAGAGAAGAAAGGAGCCACTTTTGAGACTTTAAGTATTTTTCCTCTGTTTATTTGCTAAGTTTTTCTGCATAGCCACCTATTTTGAGCATTTTCTTACTTGTTAAATTTGATTTCTGCATTAGTAACTGTATTTAGAGCACAACCTAGAGCTGTTTACTGAATTTCCTGTTTGCACCTATTTTTAAAATCGTTTTTTTCTCAAAACTTGCATTTTATCTGTCTTTGGCCTAGCACTTGTGTGGGGTCATTTACTGCACTGTTATAACTTGCTGATACTTGTTAACCTCTGCTATCTCTGAAAAAACAAAACAAAAAAAAATCTTGCTTTTTACCCACTTTTCTGAGATTTAACAGAGTTCAGTTACAGGCATGCAGTTCTTGAACTGTTTGTAAGTTTCTGTGAGGCCATTTATTTTGCTTGGGCTAAAGGAAAGTCTCTCTGTTGATCAGTGGCAGTGAAAAACATTGAGCAGCCTGCCTGCCCCTGTGGGAGTGGTTACTGACTTGAAACTGTAGTTAAATTGGCCATTCTGGGTCAATTCCAAAACTCCTTCATCTTCCTCTCTTAAAACCCTCTTTTGCGTGGTTTTGTGCATTTTTGAGCATAGCGCAAACGGCAGCGCCTAATTGGGTTTAAACTATTCCTGGCTCCACAAAGTCTGCTCTTCACTTTTTCCCTTAGAACTGCTCTATCTCTCAATTTAAACACCATATTCTCATTCTAAGGCCCTTCACTCGTCCAATTAAGTAATCCTACAAGTTAGCACTATTAAACCATAAGCACTACTTACTCTTATACTCTCTACGATTACCCTGTCCTCTATTGGTCCATCTTAAATTCAGTTTCCCTATTACTCTAGCATGTCCAATGGTCAGTCAATGGTTTCCTCTCCAGTCCAGCTGGTGAATCTGGGAATTTTGAGGCAATGTTACAACTGTCTCATGTACACGGACAACCCTCTCCTCCTCCAAACAGGTTCAAATATATGTGAGAGATGCAACTATTTAGCCAAACTGGAGGCTGAGCTCTCTCATCTCAAAACTGGTGTAACCAGTCAGGAGGAGAAGGTAACCTCACACAACACAATTCCAGTATCACATAGTCCCACCACATCAGCGAACCAAACACATAAATACACAAAAACATACTCAGAGGCTCTAAATAAAAATCTACCTAAGCAACAGAGACCTCCAAAGCAGACATCCAAGCAAATGCTACCTCAAAACAAAACACACACAACACATAACCCACAAAGTCAGTGTGCCAAGCAGCCACAGCCCTTAAGGCTGAATAACACACCTGATACTCTTGTTATAGGTGACTCTATTGTCAGACACACTGACGTCCCGCTCACCAGGCTGAATAAAGAGAAGGTCACAGTGAGCTGCCTGTCGGGTGCTAGGATCCGACACATAATGCAAGCACTCAGGTCACTCCAAAGCAAATACAAATATGACTCAGTCATTGTACATGCTGGTGTGAATGACTTGAGACGTACCTCCCTGGACTACATGAAAAGAGACATAGAGGAGCTCTCTGATCATGTAGCCCAGGCTGGTATGACTCTGACCTTGAGCAGCATCTTACCCTCACCTAGAATGATGCCACAGTACAAAGACAAAATGATTGATTTTAACAATTGGCTAAAATTTTGGTGTCATTCAAAGGGGATCCAGTGTCTGTCAGCCTGGGATGACATGCTCGACAAGCCACGTTGCTTCACTAGGGTGGCTTGCACCTGTCACCACTGGGCTTTCGGATATTGGGAAAGGCTCTTGCCACCCCATAGTGCCTTTTTAGGCAAGGCTCAAAAGTCAAACCCACCCCCATAGACAGCACAAGGAACAAGAAACTAAGGGTAATGCTGCTAAACGCCAGAAGTCTTAACCTCAAGATGCACGCACCCGAAGCTCTCCTCAGTATGGAAAACATCGATATCTGTGCAGTGACAGAAACCTGGTTCAAGGCTCCAGAGAGCACCCCAGCACTACCAGGCTATACCTCATATCATGCTTTTCGGCCCCAAAACCGGACCGAACCACAAAAGGAGGGGGAGTTTCCATATTTATCAAGGATATCCACACCTCCAGGTTAGTGGCATTGCACGAAGTATCGGAGACCATCCATGTGCAACTAACAGTGGGCAAGACTGCTTTTCAGTTTATAGCATCCTACAGACCACCCTCTCAAAGTCAGGAATTCCATTTGACTTTCCTGAAAACATTGGAGAACATGAAGATCTCTCCGAACACCATTATATTGGGCAACTTCAACTACCCAAACACTGACTGGACGCACTACTCAAGCCCCAGCACCTTAGCCCAAAGATTCCTGGAAATTATAAACTCAAATGCTATGGAACAACTAGTCACCACTCCCACAAGAGGGGACAACATACTAGACCTGATCATTACCAACATGGGGACTCTATGCTCCACACCAGAAGTATATCCCTCATTGGTAAGATCAGACCATAAATTAATTTCACTGGATGTCCACATCCCGACCCCCAGCCCAGAAAACCACAGTGAAAAACTTCTCAAAGCGAACTTCTCACTTCTCAAAACCAAAGTGGAATCCTTCAAGGCCCCAGGGCCAGTGGAAACTGCAAACTGCAGAATCCTATATAAATGCATTCTACGGACATCTCCAGGAATGCATGGATCATGCTATCCCAAACAAAACCAAGACCCAATCATCCAAAGGCAGGCGTCCAGTCTGGTGGACCCCTGCCATAAATAAACTGTACAACAGAAGGAGGAAGCTACTACATGATAGAGCAAAATCCCTAATAGGAAGGCATCTCTGATCAGTACTAGCAAAAATTACGATCCCTCATAAAATCCTCCAAGGCCAGCTTGGAAAAAATTGCACAGAACACCAAAGACAATCATAAGGCTTTTTCAGTTATGTTAGAAACCTGGGATGCAACTCCCAGACTTGTTCTGAGTTGATTCTAAATGACAAAAATACACTGAACCCACAGACATCGCCAATATCCTGGCAGACAGGTTCAGTGCAAACTTCTCCACCCTCCCCCAAAGAGCAAGTATCTATCCCTGCAGAGGGCTGCCTCCCAAACATCTCAGATGCTCAGGTGAAGGCTTCCCTCCAAAGCAAAAACACTGCTTCCATGGGATCAGATGGCATACCAGCTTAGGTCCTACATGAACTACAAGGAACTAATCCCTCAAATAAAACAGCTATACAATCTCAGCCTCACTACAGGATATGTGCCCACAGAATGGCGTACAGCAACAGTGGTCCCACTCCACAAAGGTGGAGCCTCACGGACCCTGGAAACTATCGCCCCATAAGCCTGACTAGCTTAGTCTGCAAGGCTATGGAGGATCATCATGGAGCTCATAAACAAAGACATTGGGGACCTACAGACACTAGATCCTACCCAGTTCGGCTTTGTCAAGGGCAGATCCTGCCTTTTGAACCTGGTTGACTTCTTTGAAACAGTCACCAAAGCCATAGATGAAGGGAAGGTAGTCCACACAGCCTATCTGGACCTTGCAAAGGCATTTGACACAATACCCCACTCGGGCATCATAGATAAGCTATCCAGCTTAAATATAAACCCCTATGTCACAAGATGGGTCGCAAACTGGCTCAAAGACAGAACCCACAGAGTGAGAGTTGCTGGAGCCATGTCAGACTCTAAAACGGTCACAAGTGGTGTCCCACAGGGTTCTGTCCTGGGACCACTCTTGTTCGGTATATACTTTTCCGAGGTACAGGCAAGCGTGGAGGACTATGGCTCACCAAGTTCGCAGACAACTGCAAACTGGGCGCCATAATCAACTCTCCAGCTGACACAAACATCCTTCAAAAAGGTCTCACAGAGACAGATAACTGGTGCCAGTGCCATGGTTTAAAGCTAAATGCCAAAAAATGTATAGTCATACCCTTTGGCAAAAACAATGTGCCCACAAATTACCACATAGGCGGAAACCCATTAAGTACAGCGAAAGTTATTAGGGACCTGGGGACCCAAGTTGATATCAATCTCTCCTTTGAAAACCACATTGCCAAAGTGGTTAGAAAGACCTTCTACATAGCCCACCTCATCACGAAGGGTTTCACATCTAGATCAAGAGAGGTAATCGTGCCCCTTTATTCATCCCTCATCAGGCCCATCATAGAATACAATGCCCCTTTTGGGATGTACCTTACCTGACACCTGCAGCAATTAGAAAGACCCCAAAAGTATCTCACCAAGAGGATCAAGGGTCTCAAACAGATGCCATATGCTGCTCGGTTAAAAACTCCAGCTCTACTCAGTTGCATACCGCCTACTTCGAGGCGATCTATGCCTGACATACAAAGCTATGTCAAATCCAGAATTAATGGACATGCTCCACCTCAGTAAATCTAAATCCCTTAGAGCCACACGCTCGAGGGACTTGAACCTCAGCACAGAAATAAATAGAACTTGCTGGAGGGACAGGTTCATAACCCAGAGGCTCCCTCGCTCTGGAATAGAATTCCAGTTCATGTGAGGCAGAGCACCTCACTGAATCTCTTCAAGAAGAATCTCGATAAGTGGATGGGGGACCATAGGTTTGTCCCAGGGATTACTCCCGTGTCACTATTAGACAGAGGCACAGTAAACTAAACCTTAAAAAGGGCACAGTATACTCAAATCAAGGGGTGGCGTAAGCCATACAGAATCGGGCTAGGCTTATAATTGCCCCAGGGCAGATAGCCTAGTATGAACCTATGAACCTATGAACTAGGTGGTAAAGACTTCAGTTAACCAAATGGGATGTAAATGTTACATAACAAGGCAGACACCATCACAAGCACACTGACAAACAGAACAGTCTGTATGGCAGGTGGCAGTAGGCCTGCATTAACCAAATTTATGTAAGTAATGCAAATATAGGTGAAGTGTATGGGACTGTACATCCAGATACCTTAAGGCAGCTCACCCCTGATACCCCCACATTTTGTAACAGCCTAGGTTATTTATGGTGCATCCCTCCTAGACTCAATAATACAGGGCCATATGCCACTGTTACATACACTGGCCTCTGGAGTGCATAAGGGCACACATGTATTATGTAGGTGAAGCCCACACATATATGGCCTAAGCCCCACTTTATGTGTGGGGGATACAACAGCAGTGGACTGATGGCAGCAACGGCAGTGTGATATACTCATAGCCCACTACAGAACAACCCCTAACAGCATGTTATATGTGCAAAGCTTAGTATGTAGGTGGAGGACAGAGGCTGGAACACAGGCCCATATGTGGAAAACTGTTGCCATACACTAAGCAAGTCACTGGTGTTACAGGATAGTCTACAACATACCCTTAGTCAGGGAATTGAGGTTAGAAACATAAATAGATGTAGCCATGTACTGATAGCACTCAACACACACTGCCAGTGAAATATCTTACACAGCACCTGTGTGGTGGCCACACAAAACATGATAGGCACCCTTCTGGCCACCAAGAGGATAGGCCCACAGTTCAGAGCTATGCAGACAGACTGCATTCCAAGGTAAACTAGTATACACACACACACCCTGTAACACCAGTACTATACAAAGCATAACACAACTCTACTCACACTCTGTCTGTAGTTCTAGAACCTCCGACAAATATGTAGCTGGCCTGAATGTGCCGGTTCTCCTGTAAGATGTATTGCTACCTGCTGTCTGTAACACTGATGCCCACGGACAGGAAGGATGTCCATCACACAGGAAAGTAAAGGGACCACGCCCACATGATGTAGGGATTTATAGAAGGTGGTTGCCATGATAGTGGTAATTCGAAGTACTGCACAGAAAGCTGTATGCAGTTAGCAAGTGGAGGACACTGATTGGTGCAGAGGCCATCACCTGATCATGTGCCTCACCTACAAAGCTGGTCATTCAAAGCAGCTCAAAACATTTACTGGAGAGAGAGAGAGAGAGAGAGAGAGAGAGAGAGGAAGAGAAAAAAAATACAAAGCTCTTCAAACAAAAAGCTGAAGTCACAGGCATTTAGCCAGCTGTCATTCAACAAGACATCATTCCCACAACAGGTATGTGAAGTATATATACATGTAATAGAATGTAGTATCTGGTCCATCATAATGGGATAGATGATGTGGAATGATTTATATGTCCCATCAGGTGTTGTTGTGATGATGTTCAACTGAACAACTGCTATGGACAATAGTCTCTGTCCTTGTGGGTAGTGGGCTATAGCCATTAACTGTGCAGGTCAGCACTGACAGACAAGATGCAAGCCATCATAGTGTATGTTGTGTAATGGGAAGTATGTATATTACATGGCCAATAGCTGGTGGTGGAAGTAATGCCATTATGATGGACATGTGGGAGCCATGGCCCACCACTGGTAGGATACTCAGGTGAATCTGTAATGTAGCATGCTGGAATGCCATAGGTGTGTAATAGGGTCACCTGCAATCAGCACCTACATATACCCCCCTAATATCAGGCCATGTCCATATGCAGCACATGTCTGTGTTGTAGCAAGGCAGAACAGTGCAGCTGTGCAGGAAGGTGTTGTGAGATTGTGGAGCTGATGTCTGAATGCACCCCACATATAGGTATGCATATGTGTACATATGTCACATATGTAATATTTAAAGATATGTATATCAGCATGTATGTCTAGAAATATGCATATACCCATGTGTAGACATATATCTGTGCACATATATACATCACATATATCTACACATATATAGATATATACCTATATGCACATGTCTACATATATACAAACACACACACAAACATATATGCATGTAAAGACATGTCCCCTATATTACTACCACAGTAATGCATGCTATGTATGAGGCACCAGCACACAGAGCAATACACAGAGATATCTGCAGCTGGCAGTGTGTGCACCATGGATGGGTATGTCACATGTTAGTCCCTTGATGGCACCACATTCTCCCCATCTGTGAAGTATGCAAAGGGAATATGGGGAAGTATGGCAGGTACACATGTGGGGGTGGTCACGATTGGTAGATATAGAGGACAGTCTACAGGGGTGGTATGTGACACATGTGGGGGGAGTAAACACTGTGTATGGTGTGTGTGGTATGTGATGTGGATGCCTCATGGGCCCCAATATGGACACAATGGGAACAAGCCTCCCACCCACTGCTACACACAACAGCAGTCCATATCCTGAAGGTGCCAGGTCTGGTGGCTGAGCAGGAGGAGCATGTTGGCCACGTAAATGTGTACTGGGTGCCTCAGAAGGATGTAACACATTCCTCATGTGTCTGTGGAGTGTGGTATGGAACAGACCCTAGACTTGAGCTCAAGGGACAGAAACATGTTGGTGTGTGCCCGAGGGGGGGTGGGCCAACATCCCCTGGGTGGTTCCACCTGATGGTATGGCTGTAACAGTACACAAAGAGGCCCCAGGTTGGCACACACATGTTATGTGGCCAGGTATCCTGGTCAGATGGGTGTGGAGAGGTGGATCAGCTGGCCAATGGAACATATACATGTTATTGTGTCACTGTCATAGTACATATGTTTGTAGTAATAGTCTACACAATCCCGGCACATGTTCAACAGCATGCATAGAACCCCCCCCTGTAACACAAACTGTCAGATGAGCAGCAATCTCAGAGCAGCCATACCACTGGCATATATGTAACCATAGTGGCCCTGACAATGGCATGCAAGTGAATAGTCTGTAACAGGCCAGCAATGTTAGTGTCTACACAGGGGACATGGCTACAATCACATAGCAGAAGGTGTGGTACACTACACAATCTGTGCAAATGGTAGTCAAGCTGTAGCCATACCTAATGAGTTGTGTGTATAGTCTGTTGAAGCTGATATAGTGGGGGGGGGTGACAGAGATGTGTATTATGAACTGTGGTAACCTTGCCGTATGAGTTGCTCAGGCCTGTACCCATCCTCATGTTTTTCAGATATGATGGCACACATCCGGCTGCCAGCATATTCCACAGAAGAGAACAACGTAATAATAAACCACCTGGTACTGCACTACAAGGTCCTGTTTGGCAGGACAGCACAGGAACAGCAGGAGGGACTGCCCTATGGAAGGATCTCATCCACAGGGTCAATGATGTTGGCCTGCATAACTGCAGTTATGAGCAGGTCCAGCATCATTTCAGCAACAAGCTTCGCAATGCCTGTTGGCATGCTGCCGCAGTCCGGAGGCATCATGTTGCCACAGGGGGGTCATGCCACCCATCCCCCCGACACGTGTGGAGGAGTTCCTGGTCAGCCTCATGGCCCCTGCCCATCCTGAACATCACCAACCACTGGACCCCTTTGTGGAGGTGGGTGCCACTTACAACAGCCAAGGAGTGTGCAGGTAAGGACATGGGGCACATCAGTAGACCACTGTTGTGTACATATCTGCAGTGGTACATGTAGATCATGCATATTTGATATGTTATACAAATATTGTGTTGCTGCATTGTAGTGATAAACAGATGTCCAGATGTGGTAGTATTGTGTGAATTTACAGTTGATGTATGGTAGTACTGCACCCAGCCTGTAGCAGTGCCACAGGTGTGGGCACTGACATTGCATCTCTCACTCACTTATGTAGGTCCTTTCGGGGTAACAGCAAGGCAGCAGCCTGAAGCTGGTGAGTATGTCTTATGTAGATGCATGCCAACACACCGGACATGTAATGGTGATGTAATATTCCATGCACACATCTAACACACCTACCCTGAATGCATGCTGTACATGTGCATGTATTGTTGCTGTGAAATGCATGGTCTTACAGGGGCGAACATGATGAGGTATTGAAAGGGTATGTCACACACCTGCATGACAACTAACATCCTGTTATTGCGGAATGTGTCCACAGGGGGTAACATACTGTTGGTAGACATGGCCTACAGTAGCAACATGTTCAGGACAACACCCATATACAGTGCAACACTAGTGTACATACCTGTAGGGCAATGCCAACTGCTGCTGAGATACACTATGGCATATGGCATTATACTAGTCCACATTATTAGCTGGGTCTAAGCTGCAACATGTGGTGTGCAGTGTATGGGACACTGCAAGCTGACACATATGTGTAGGGCTTACCTGTCATGCATCTTACATAAATGCTGAGGGGGGGGGGTTCAGCATGAAACACCAGTGCACTGCAGCAAGGATCCTAAGGATGATAGGAATGTCTCTTTCTGCATATAGTCAGGTCCAGGACCTGTGGCAGCCATAACCCTACCCACACTGCAATAGTGATGGCATTGTGTGAACACCATGGGATGTGCACATGAGTGGACCTTGCAATCATGCAGAATAGGGGGACATGTGTAGGGTAGGCTGAACATACACTGGCAATTGTGGAAGGCCCACACTGGTATACCCCTGCCATGATCAGTGACTGCTGTAGTACACACAACAAAAGGTGTGATAAACCATCATGATAAGAGTATGCACACACATCCCCACATGGTGTGTATGCATTGCAGTCAGCAGCCACACACCTATCACAATCTGTAAACACTGCATGTGAAAGTACAGGGCATATATTACATACCGGGTGTGTGTACAGCTAAAATCTGCAGTGCTGTGGTCCCATGCCAAATTACAGATGTGTGTGTAAAAGCAATAAAGGTTTGTACACCCCCCCCCATAGCCATGGTATGCTTTGATGGTTGTCAGTGTAAGCATTTCTGCAGTGACCATACATGGTCTGTTGATGTTGACAGCTGTAAATCAGGAATCCAGGATTCACCAATGACAACAGTCCATATATCATCCTAGGTATGTGTTGCTGAGAGGTACAGCTAGCATAACTGACACGGTACTACACATTCCGCAATGGTTTGGACAACTGTAAGTTGTGGGGGTCACAGTACATGGTAGGGTGCAGAACAGGTGCACAGCAATAATGCATACATGGGTGCAAAGGTATCCAGGGGAAGGGGCATCACCTAGTCACAGCACATGTATCATACACATGTATACCGCTGCTAGCATGGTGTGAGTATAGCTGGACTGCATGCTGTTCTGTACCATATGCTCTGCATGTTGGCAGATGGATAATTGGAGGACTGTGTGTATGATCATTGTGCAACTTCATGCATGTGTGTGTGTGTGTGTGTGTGTGTGTGTGTGTGTGTGTGTGTGTGTGTGTGTGTGTGTGTGCTTTCTGGTGGTTAGTTAGTTTGCCTGCATGGTCACTCTAGTGAAGTGGTGGGAAGTAGATGCATGTATGATGTGTGTGTGCATGTGTGTATTTTTGTGAGGGGCCATGTATGCACATGTGTGATTGTGGGGTGTTCATATGGCTGTACCCCCCTTTGGGACCGTGCAGTACATGGACATGGAGTGCCACATTGCACACCAGGAATACCTGTCATGTACTCACAGGACAGCAAGTAGTATAATATGGCCTGTAGCTTGGATCAGGCATCCAGAGGGAAGGTAGACTCCAGGTACACACTTAATATTGCTGTCAGCGGAGAGGTCACCTACAGCTCATGCATGCAGCTCTACAGATGCATTAGGGAAGTAATAGTCAACACCAGGGAGTGTATCCACATTTTACAGCTGACACTTGGGCCGATGGAGCAGCATATCTGGCATGTATTAAGCATTACATACACATAACACACCAGTGGGAGCTATTATGGCTACAACATTGTAGGCCACACATATAGGGGCCATGCACATCATTCTGGCCATACAGAGGGTGGATACCGAATGACAGCATTGAGGCCATGTTACTGCACTACACACAGGTCAGACAGGTAATGTAGCATCAGGCCTTGTGTTGTGGCTGCTTGTTTTGGCATTTAGAGGACTGAGATGTTAATGAGTGGTAGCAATGTGTGTATGTTAACAAGTGTGATGCAGGATGGTGTAACTCATGGACATATACATGGGGCTGTCTGTAAAGGCATGGAGAGGTAGGTAGTACAAAGATGTGTGTGTGTGTGTGTGTGTGTGTGTGTGTGTGTGTGTGTGTGTGTGTGTGTGTGTGTGTGTGTGTGTGTACTGTTAAGCAATGCTGTACAGGTTTTAAAGTGTGGTTATTGTTTTCCCCCACAGGTGGTGAGGTGGGTCAGGATCCCTCCTTCACCCAATCTGAAATAGGTGTCCATACAGACACCGATGATGATGATGATAAAGATGAGGCACAGATGGGGTTGTCAGGGGCTGACACTGCACCAACATTTGACATACCCTTTTAGCCTCCCCACCCCTGCACACAGTTACAGTGCCTATACACACCCCAGCACCAGTGGCCATAGCAGAAGGACAGCTGGCTTTCAGTGGCAGTGCACGGAAAAGTGTGGTAACAATGCGTACTGTCTCCAGTCGCAGCAGGAATAGCCAGATGACTGGCAGGCTGCCACATAGGCAGATGTCCCAGGGTGCTTGTGGTAGGGCCACTGGACATCATGCCCCTGGCATAGGCAACATAGCTGCAACCAGCTGACGCATGTTCCTGGCTATAATGGTGGTGCAGGCATGTATTGGGTATTACACCAGACAGGGCCTTAGGCTGCAAAGAGCTGCACTTGCTACTGTTGGCGACAACCTCCGTGAAGTGGTGGCTGCCATCCGTGCTTCTAACAAGCAAGCAGATAGATGGCATGATGAGCTGATGGCTCTCATCAGCCATAGTGTATCTGTGCTTCAACATGTGGTGGGGATGAGGCGAAGCTCGCGTGGGCAACACCAATAGCTGGCACTCAGCGTGGGCATACTAGGACACCAAGGGGCTCCCGTAGTGGCAGTAGCAGCCCCGGCAGTGTGGGTGTGTGCTGTCCACACCACACCACAGCAGGTCAAGTGCATGTGGTCTTGGCCAGTCCCAGGAGGGATGTGGTACCAGCAGACAAATGTCATCAGCAGGTGAGAGTAGCACTTCAACGCCTGCACCTACACGTGCCCATGGAACCCCTGGCAGGCACAGTCCACGTGTCCATGGCCAGAGGCAGTGAACTGCACACCCTGCCAGGTATGGTCTGCAGCTGTCCATAAACACCTGTGTAGGGCAGCCACAAGGCAGAACTGTGTGCATGCATACCAACACACTATGCAAGCACACCTAAGGAACCTCATACCTACACACACCACATCACCTCAGCCAGCTCCCCAGAATACACACCTCATTCACACACATGGTGTCAAATGCATGGCCCACCCTCGGCCTCTGGCAGACCAACATCACACCCTGTGCATATGATGATACCTGTGCCCCATCCCTGTCATCCATACCACTGATACAGGGAAAGGCTGAAATGGTTCTGATGCACAGGGTGACTGTACACCAGTGTACCACAGTCCTACAGTGTAACATGTTGTAGGGTGTACAGTGTGAGGCATAATTGGCAGGTAGTGTAGCCATCCAGCAATGATGCCTTCCAGCTGTTTGCAACACTGATTGGTTGTGGTCTCTAAACTGATATGCAAATGTGTTGTAGGTGTACATGTATCAGCACAAGGATGGTCTGCAGTCATATTGCACAACGGGGTATGTCACTGTGCTGACACCATGGCAGTGACATATCTGGGGTACAGTTGAACACATTTCATAGGTTACTATACTGGGTATTGCCTGTGTCACATGGACAGGTGGCCCACTGAGGTGTGTATACCCTACAACCTGAAGTTGACCCATCCACATACACGCACACTGTTACTTGCCAACACTGGGACTACACCCCTACCTAGCAATGTCGTGATACTGATTTGTGAGGCCTACATTGCACAAACACTGCCTTAACCATTCTGTGTCCAACAGACCTTGTTCTGGCCAGCAACAAAATGAGCAGCCCTTGCAGGTCATGAACACAGGGCCCTTTACACTGAAGTCACAACACATTACTGCTACACCATGACCACTGTGGGCACAGCGGTTGTATTACCAATATAGCTGTCATTACCCAAATTGAGTGGTATTGAACACTTGCATTTACGTCCTAGATCGTGTAGTCATTGTCATTAATATGACTGTTGCATCACATATGTTGTTTAATCATAATGTACACATAGCAGATACATACGGTGGGATACATTTGGGAGGGTATAAGCAACTGTGATGTTTACTCAAGACAGGTATATGGTTGTATACATATAGGTGTATAGATGTCTACATGTAGATACACAGGTATACACATACATATGTCTGTATACACATCTGTATAGTGCTACATATATATGGCCATGCATACACCTCTTCTTATGTACGTATGTGTACATATCTATACATATATGTATCTATACATATGTGTATATATAGGTATATGTATATGTACATATAGATATGTGTATATAGCTATATATGTATGCACATCCTATGTGTACAGATATGTCTAGTTATGATGATATATATATATATATATATAGATATATATATATATATATATATATATATATATATATAGATATCTATGACTATATGTGCATACATATCTATACTGATATACCTACTACTGTCGATATATCTGTAGATATCCATAAGATTATGTGCATATGTATCACTATCTGTATATGTGTAGAAATATATTGCTCTGTATATGTATATATATCTGGGTGTGTATATGTATATCTATGTACATATACATACCCGACTATATATGTCGATATGTATATGTGTAATCATATATTCCAAAGACATGCATCTGGAGCATTTCTCCCCGGGCCTCCGCTGAAAACAGGCTCTGTGGAACCTAGTCGGACATTCCCGGTCAACAAATGTTAAATAAATAAATAAAATAAATAAAAAATATCTGGATGATTATAGGTACAGATGTTCTCACCATATGTTCTGGACACGGAGTGTAGACCGACCCCAGCCCCTATAGCCCCAACGTCATAGTGCAAGTGGATGTCAGGTATGTATAGCAGGTATATTGGTAGACTATTGCTACTGGAATTTGGATTGTCTTCACAGACATGGTGTGTGTGGGAGGTCACATCTGTTTTCCACATATGTGCCATTGGCTACTGACAGAAACCTTAAGGAGACATCCTGGTAAAGTACCACTTCTAGCACTTAATGCCCCCATGGACTGCAGCGCATATATTGGCCAATATCTGTGCTGCAGTCCATGTAATGCCCCCATGGACTGCAGCACAGATATTGGCCAATATATGTGGACATTCTGAAACACTTTTTACAGTCCTGAGGTATACACAGAACCCCTTAGTGCTAAACATGTGTACCATGTATGACAATATGGATGTTAAGAGCCATGTAGATGGGTATAACACATAACGACTGGTATACATATGCCACCATAGGTTATGCATTCACTCACCCCTGTCTGGCCTGACACATAATAACCACTGGTACAGGGGTGCCATGGCCACATACTACCCATTAGATAGTGAGATACATCCGTACAGCATCCCACTGCTCTGTCTGACATACATGACTGTTAAGGGAGACCCAGCAGCAGTACATCTGGCAAGTATATCTACATGACATCTTACTGGATAAGTACACTAAGCTGCTTGACATGTAACAATGCACTGTGCAGGTTACAGGCAGACTGGCTCAACATTGGCCAACATCTCCTATGGGGGAATGCACATGTACCTGCATATATAGCAGGCTCTGCAGGTATGTCAAACCACAGGGTAAGATACACCTATGTGAAGGTGCATAACCACATCCAATGTGAACACATGCACAGCCACATATGGTAAGCTAGCATAAAAGTACAGTATATGGACTATTTGTTCAACAACATCTTCATATGTGCCACTCACAGAATAACCCTACATATACTGGGCAGCTACATGGTGTGGTCTGCTGTCTGTCTGTGGTATGGGACATGTGTGTGTATAGCCCTACAAACATGTAAACCAATATGGTAAGATACAGTGGAGCAGCATGTAACATCAGCTAGGACAGTACCTATAATAATGACATCTACCACAGTCTGTACACAGGCTAAAGAACATGTTCACAATACACACACTATCGACATTCATCATAGTTACACAGACCTCAGTACTGTACAAACAACCATGGAATGCCCTGCTAATGTTGTCAAATATTACCCGTACTGCACATAACATGTGTAGCAGTCTGATATATCCCTGGCTTGCTATCAGATATGATGACACTAATGATGGTGTACAGCACATATGCACCTCTTGATGCACGACATATGTACAAAGGTTGACAGAGTTGTGGCTGGAAGCACATACACAGGGCCAATATTGACATGTTGCTGTGATAACCTCATACATATATTGTAGTAATAGGGTTGGTTGCAACATGTGTCCTACGAGGGATATGAAGTCAGTAACTGTCATGGCTTCCACCATCTACAGACTGCAATCCTCACACTACCTTCTGCAGTTCACAGATACGTGCTCTGTAGGTAGCACATGACACCAAGGACACAACACACTGGCCAGTCTGCAGATGACCCTGCAGATGAGGAATCCTCATAAACATAGTACTGACATGGCAGGTATTACAACATGTAGGACAGCCATATACACATACACACACACACACACACACACACACACACACACACACACACACACACACACACTGTTAAACCAACATTACTCCACATGCAGTATAGCAGCACTTACAGTCTGTAGTCAGGTCAGGCACATCCCTCTCTTGTGTGTTGCCCTCTTTCCACAGTGTAAGTTGTTAGAGGTAAATCCTCAATCCATCTGAGATGCATTTCACCAAACAACAGATCCAGTTCCTGCCCACAGTGGATGTAAAGGGCCAAGAACAAAATGATGTTCCTAGATATTGGAGTGTGTTACCATACAATTGGCTATGGGAATGTTGCTACAGCTTTTACAAATGCACTCAGCTAGAGGAGGACTGCAATTGCTGCAGAGGCCATCAGCTGATCATGACCATCACTTACAAAACACAAGCTGCTGCCTAGCAAAGCAGGTGTACATCCCACATCCACCAGAGAGGGTGTAGGTGGGACAGACAGAGACAAAGTATGTCAGGGAAGGTGTGAGTGTGTAAAACTTAAGCATGTTTGTGTCACACACCTATCAGTACAGGGTTTCAAACACCTGACTGACTATGGATAGCTATCATTTGTGTATGCAGTTACTGCATGCACCACATAGCTTACATGTTGGTGAGCTGTCCAGACATATATGTGCTGATGAGTGACATCTGCAACACTGTTGTGATACAGTAAGTGTAGCACATGAGCCTGTCCACATGAACAGGTGTCAGCATCAACACAGCCACACTCTGTAAGGAACTCATACACATTGCCACACTTGGCAGGGTAATGAATACACTTCCTAACCAGTTACCTTGCCACAATACAGTAATGCATAGGTATCAATTGGCCCACAGGGGTTATCCTGGGGTTCTATGGTCAAAGGGTATGTGATGGTGTCTGACATTAGAGAGCATGCTTCAGTATGCCAATGGGGGTGGTACTGGGTGTGAATGTGGTCGGAAGCATCATACACCACACCCACAGACACAGGGTGCTAGTACCAGCTTGCATGTTGCATTGCTTCAAGGGTGTGTAGTGGTTGATGGTGCCAGACAGCTGTACAAGGCTAGGTGAGGGATATACCTTGGCATCAGAGCACATGAGAATGGTCTGCATTATGGCTAAAGGGTGTAGTGTCTGGAATGGACCACACAGGTGGGTATAGTTTTCGCCATCCAGTCTCCTGGGTTACTATTGTGCATGGCCAGTGCTGTGCAATGCTTGTCATGTATGCGTTCTATACACCATGACATGGATGGTGTTTGGGATGTGCACACATTCCACATTCATGTACAGTGGCATGTGGAAGTGTACCTGGTTTGGCTGGCCCATGTTGTGTACACAGAATATTATCATCAGATGTGACAGTCCCGCCCTCATGTGGCAGGGCCAGGTAATGGACAGTAGGTTGACCCTACACCTACAGTGATAGCATGCTACAACTATTCCCTGGTATCAGTGGCATTTGTCCAAACAGGGCATGTGTGTAAGGCATGGCATGTCCTTTGTGGATCACATTTGATGGAACCACAGTTGTTACAGGCATCCAGTGGGAAACATACTGAAGGCACACTTTCTGCAATTATGTGCCTATCGTACTGATGGACAGGGTACCATGGCCTCTGTAGGCCATTGCATTCACACCATAGTTACTATCAGTCAGCAATATGCAGTGTACTACACACATCTTGGCTGTTGCCTCGCCATGTGTGTGTGCATGAGACATGGGTTGAGAGTGTGCTCTGAGTAATACTGGGGTTACTAACTGTGATTGTCTGGCCTTGATGTTACATGTATGGGCATGGATATGTACCCCAGCCTCTTGGCTATTTCACAGCTGCTTTGCCTGCACAGTGGACATTGTGATATGTACTACGGCCACCATATAAGAAAATTGCAAAACCCACTACACATTGGGCCAAGGTGTCACACACGCACATCCTCCTCCACACAGGATACGAAGTACAAACACACACCTGTCATGTCTGGGAGTAGAGCCCCTAACTAACAAGTTTATTACACTACAGCATTACGCAGTTATAGTATACGCCACGGTGATTACTGCAGTACTCCTTCCCCAAAGGTGTATATCGCATTGGCTGACATCAGCAGGATTGCCAAAGTAGGGCATTTGACATGTACTGAGTGTGACTAGCCTAAAATGCATTGCTCCCTACACAGACAGTGGAACACACACAAAACATCCAGAACTGCCATGGGTGGGTATAGAACACTACCAGAGCTCTGAATCACACTACAGCAATAGGCAGTTATGGCAGGCATGATGGAGATTACTGGGCTGCAAAATTCCCAGAGGTGTATTTCGGGGTGGATGACATCAGCAGCCTTACCAAAGTAGAGCATTTAAATTGTAGGGGGTGTGCCTACCCTAAAAAAACATTGCTTTCTACAAAGACAGACAGACACACACACACACACACACACACACACACACACACACACACACACACACAGTTGCTAAGGCTGGGGTTAGAACTCCTACTTAAGTAATTTATCACACTGCAGCAGTACACAGTTACAGCACACGCCACAGCGATTACTGGCCTATCACTTCCTCAAACGTATATTTCACAGTTGATGACATTGGCATGCTTGTTAAAGTGGACCATTGGAGGTTGTAGTGTCTGTGAATGGACTCAAAAGCATTGCTCCCTACACTGACAAAGGAACGCACACACAAACATCCACACTTGCCATGTCATGGAATAGAACACCTACCAATGTAGTTTATCACACTACAGCAGGACAAAATTACAGGACGCACTATGGAGATTACTGAGCTACAGTTTCCCAGAGGTGTATTACTAGGTGGATGACATCAGCTGCCTTGCAAAGGTTGAGCATTTGGATTGTGGGGAGTGCGGCTAGCCTAAAAAGTATTGCTCTCTACACAGACAGACACGGTTGCTATTTCTGGGGATAGAACTCCTACCTAAGTAGCTTATTACACTATTGTGGTACGCAGTTATATGATGCGCTACAGAGATTACTGGGCTCCAGCTTCCCAGAGGTGTATTACTAGGTGGATGACATCAGCTTCCTTGCAAAGGTTGAGCATTTGAATTGTGGGGAGTGTGGCTAACCTAAAAAGCATTGCTCTCTACACAGACAGACAACCACACAGATGCCATGTCGGGGGATAGAACTCCTACCTAACTACTCTATCACACTACAGCAGTACTCAGTTACAGGACACGCTATGGAGATTACTGGGCTACAGCTTCCCAGAGGTGTATTACTAGGTGGATGACATCAGCTGCCTTGCAAAGGTTGAGCATTTGAATTGTGGGGAGTGTGGCTTGGCTAAACAGCATTGCTCTCTACACAGACACATGCACACATACTCAGTTGCCATGCCTGGGATTAGAACACCTACCTAACTACTTTATCACACGAGAGCAGTACATAGTTACAGGACACGCTATAGAGATTACTGGGCTACAGTCTTCCTAGAGGTGTATTTTTAGGTGGATGACATCAGCAGCCTTGCCTAAGTTCTGTATTTAAATTGTTGGGAGTGTGACTACCCTTAAAAGTATTGCTTTCTACACAGTCAAACAGACAAGCAAACAAACACACACACAGTTGCCAAGTCTGGTATTCGAAGTCCTACCTAACTAGTTTATCACACTACAGCAGCATGCAGTTATGGGACACGCCACAGAGATTACTAGGCTACAATTCTCCCAAAGGTGTGTTTCACATTGGATGACCTCAGCGGGCTTGTCATAGTAGGGCTATGGGGAGGGCAGTGTGTGTGCATGGGCCATTACCCTTTCATATAGGGGTTGACACGCCACATGCGGACACACACACAGGGTTATATTTCACAGGTACGTGTATACAGTTGCTAGATGACTACTTCCTTGTACAGTCATGTTGCACAGCTGGCACTTGGACCACATAGTCTGTAATGCAGACAAATACTGGTGGTTAGTATCTGCAGTGAGTGACATCTGCACCTCATGTGTTTGGGGCCCTTTCGCTGTGTACTGGGTGGGACAGGCCTGGATGGCTCCATGTCACAGTCAAACTCTTCCACACATCTATGTCCGTCTACCTTTGGCTTTTTATAGTGTGTTGTCCTTACATATATGTCTGTATTCCTATCCACTGTGTGTGCAAGGCATGAGTGATGCATACTGACAAGTGTCTGCACTAACAACTGCGACTGCCAGATATGTCTGGTCCACTAGTGTTTGCAGACATGGCCTTCATGTGTTTAAGTGTGCGAGCATGCCCAGTATGACCTTTCAGTATGTTGTTGCCTTACATTGCCTTCATTTCTTTAAGTGTATGAGCATGACCAGTATGACCGTCTGTATTGCATGTGTGGGTCAAATCCAAGTAGTTTGTACTGCAGTGCTGACCTTTGTGTTGTACACTGACAGGTAGCATGCTGTCTCTGCAGGGTATTCAGCGATCATTTGGCATTGACTGTTATTAGATGTCTGCATAGCAGGGGGGCACACCTGACTGTTTCTACATCTCTACACAGGACTGAAGGGGAAAACCTGACTGTTACTATATTTCTATGTAGGTTGGGGGGAGGCAACACCTTACTATTTCTACATTTCTACACAGGATTGGGGGGACACACCTGACTGTTACTATATGTCAATGTAGGACGGGGGCACACCTGACACTTGTACACATTTGCTGGGACTATACTGGTATGTCAGGTACTCCATTTCAGTCTGTAGTCTTACCTATCGTCCTGGCTAGAGGCATACAAGTGTACTACAGATCATGGCTTTGGTTGCCCTACATATTATTGTCTGACTTTCTACCCTTCAGAACTAACATCCCACTGCTTGCCCTGCTGTGATCTGTCTGTGTAGGCCTGGAGGGGAGGTTAACCATAGCCATCATTTTGGGACCATGGTACAGGCTCTGTTTGGGTTTGTCTACACCTGTCCTGCTGGCTGACACTGCTGTTGGATATGTGAACCATCCTGACTGGCATGTGTAGGTCATATAGACACACATGTCGCTCAGCACATTTCCTGGAGTGGGTTTTGTCACTCTGTGTAGTACTGGCTTCTATGGTGACTCCAGTTTGTGTTACAGATGTCATGGTGCCACTATGGGTGTCTACTGTCTGATGCCATAACATTCAGCCACCCAATACCCTTGCATGCTCACATCCTTACCATAGCTACAGGTAACAACACATTCTACTCCATATGGCAATTGGTAGGTTGATTGACTTACCTTGTGGGTGTGCCAGACTTGCAGATGGTGCTGGTGGGCTGCCTATGTTGGGTGCACATAGTACACTCCCTATACATGGTTGGGCACAGGTAGTGTCATGTTTTGCACTCCTTTTACTGTATGACCTGTGATGCCCACGCCCTGGCGCAGCAATCAAGGAGCCTCAATCCTCACCACTAACACCAGAGGAAAGGATAACAAAAACACACAGTAAAGTATAATTTCCCTTAAGTGCACACAGAGATCACAGTAAGTCTAGGACTGGTGGCTCCTTTGCTCCCCAGATCCCCAATAAAGACTCCCCACTGGCACAGCTATAGGGTCCAGATCTCAGCCTAACTGGCAAGCTAACCTCAAGTACCCCCTCTGACCAACCAGTGCTTCATGTCCCTGCTCAAGTAACTGACACACACACACACACACACACACACACACACACACACACACACACACACACACACACACACACACGCACACACGCACACACGCACATGCACACACACACACACACCTAGAGATAAGTATTTATACAACTTCACAGACACTCCTGGGAAAGGCTGACACAGATTCTCCAGCTGTGCCCCTTTACCCAGACTATACAGTAGTAGTTACTGCCACCACCAGCTAATAATTATCAGCCACCCAAAGGCACTTAAAAGGGTGTCCAATTATTACTGTGCAATATTTGTATCCAATAGTAGTGTAATTTAAGCAATCTTAAGGCTTGGGAAGGGCTTATTACAGGATCACTTATAAGCATGCAATGTACTCTAGAGCTTAATTATCTCTACATAAACCAGGTACAGTTAAGAGTTTTTAAAAATATTTAATAATAAATACTAAAAACACAAGACAATACTACTACACCACAGTACTATTCAAGAGTTCAGAGATCACACAGACTTAAGATAATTCAGTAGTACAGTTCTGACATAACAGAAAAACAACAGTACCAAGAGTACTACTCACAGCTGAAGATGCTCTCACCAAACGGAAAGTAATATGAGTGTAAAAATGTAAGAGCAATCACCACGAAAGTATCACCAAAATACAAAATGCAGCTTGTCCCAGATAAAATCCAAAAGCAGTCAATTGAAGTAGTAGTAAAAACGTTTATTCCAAAACAGAAGATGAGCGCTTTCGCATAGCCAAGCTATGCTTCATCAGATATATTAATTCAAGATAAAATATCAGGTGCATATATACAACATTTTGGCGGGCTCATTAACTAAACATATTGCAACTAAGCAATTAAGCAATTAATAGTCATGGAGACAGAATCAAATTAAAAAGAGCGTCAAATAAAACTGCTCATTAAAGTTATATATATGTACCTTTTCACCTCCATTACAACCAATGGTACAATGTTTTTTGGATATATGTGAAAATGATTTGTATGCACTGTTTTCTTCGACACATAGCAGGAAAGGGAAGTTTTATAATCTCAATAGAGATGAAAACCGTGCCTTGACTTGGCTAAAGAGCAATGATAAGTTGGTTGTGAAGCCTGCGGACAAAGGGGGGGGGGGGGTGTAGTGTTAATGGATTCAGAAGAATATATGAAATGTATGAATGAACTATTATCTGACCATACTACCTATACACGTATTTCCATTCAACAGGTTTCTACCATCATCAATACAGTCAAAGATAACATTTATGATCTGCTGTTATGCAGACAGATTAGTACAGAGATGTACGAGTATCTTTTGCAAACCGACCCAGTTATTCCCATTCTCAAAGGCCTCCCCAAGGTTCACAAGGAGACATGGCCCATCCCCATGAGACCCATTGTAGCAGGAGAGAAGTGGGTTACGGCCCATATATCTACCTTTCTAGAGAGCATTCTACGCCCAGTGGTTGATAGCTGTAGTATTATACTTAAAGATACCTATCAACTGCTAGAGACTTTGAAATGTGTATACTTGGAGAAGCCTAAGGCATGTTACCTACTTATAACCATGGATGTAGAAAAACTCTTTACTTCTATCCCTAATGATATAGGCATCCAGTACATCAGGGAACTATTGCATAAGGAAACTCAGTTCTCCCGTGACAGGATTATACTGGTCACACAACTGTTGGATATAGTTTTGAACAACAACATCTTCACATTTGGAGATGAGTATTTCTTACAGGCATGGGGGGTAGCCATGGGGACCCCCTGTGCCAACACTTATGCTAACCTGGTAGTATACTGGTGGGAGAAGTTGTTTCTGTTTACTCATGCATCCTCAAGACAGATTAAATACTACAAACGGTTTGTAGATGACATACTTATAATTTGGGAAGGTTCAACTACAGATTTTCAGATATTCCTGGAACATCTACAAACTACCACTAATTTTTTAAGATTTACGGTAGATAGTTCACATCATTATGTTAATTTTTTAGATGTCACACTACGGTTGACTGACGAAGGTACTATTACTACTACACTCTATAGAAAAACTGCATGGAGAAATGCATTGCTAGCTGCTGACAGCATGCATCCAGCTTACACATTTCGTGGGATAGTAACTAGTCAGTTTATTAGAGTATCTAGACTTTGTCAAAGCAAGAATGACCTTTTTGAGGAATCCAGTAAATTAGAACTTCTATTTAAAGAAAGGGGTTATGACATGAATATGGTCAGAAATATCAGACATGAAATCATTGGTGACATAGATTTTGCCACCAATGGAGAACCCTTTACATCACATGGATCTAGGAATAAAGTTTTTATGGAATCTACCACTCATGAAAATAGAGTATACTATGTTATCAAATATACAAATGAAGTTGAAAGTATTAGAGATATTATTAGAAAAAATTGGAATGTTCTCACGGCAAATAAGCAGATTAAAGATATAGTAGGTCCCACACCCAGGTTTTGTTATAAAAACAGTGACAATCTTAAGAAACAACTTTGTAACGACCAATATATTACTAATGTAGGTAAACCTACCAGTTTACTCTTGGGTGACATAGTAACCAAAGGGACTTATCCATGCTTACATTGTCCTAGATGCAACAGCCTAAGTAAAACGCAGGAGTACAAGCATCCTAACATGAACACAGTTTTCAAACCTAAGTTCTATGCGGATTGTAATACTAGGAATGTGATTTATTTGGCTACCTGCTCTTCTTGTTCAGCCTTTTACATAGGCTTAACTAAAAGAAGATTGCGGGATCGCATATATGATCACCTCTATGAAATCAGGAGACAAGAGGAGACCAATGCATTAGCTAGACATGTGCAAGATAATTATTCCCACTCTTTTACTTTTAGGGTCTTACAGGTTATCACACCTACTCTAAGGGGAGGGAATACTGACAACAAGTTGGCTAAAGCTGAGTTACATTGGATACTAAAATTAGCAGCGCACCTTCCACCGGGCCTGAATAGTTCTATTCCTTTAAAATCTGCACTAGTTGAACGCAGATAATACCATGTAAGGAAACCCCGGGATATACTTTGAGCTGTGTTCTCCACACTGTTTATTATACCCAGTGCATTAGATTTAGATGATTTCCATCATCTAAATGTTTGCACAGTATTGTTCAATTTTTCAGCTCAAGATCTCATGGGTGTTCTAGATATAATTCACACTTTCATTGTTGTAATTTTTATATCCTACCCTATACTTGTTGATCAAGCACTTAGTATTACAGTATGAGTATTGTTTTTCTTTGTGTATTCACAATGTACACTTAGGTATTTTCCACTTCACAATCAAGTACCCATATATTTTATCTATAGATCAATTCTGTATAAATACTGGCTTATAATTTTACTTTATATTATTTACAGTGTATCATGGTAGTTTGAGCCTTGACATATATTTTTCAATATTTGCATGTAACACATGCAATTCACATAGTTGTTTGTCTGGTCCTATTTGATGCATATTCAATAATAGATCACATGTCTGATTTTCTACACATCAACTCGAATATTTGTTATATCTTGGTGTGTAGAGACCTTTTGTAACATACTGGTTCGTACTAGAGATGGTTATCATCACTTTATATTTTTCATGTTTTTTATGTCCTGTTCTATTCTTCACCCTTTATTAGTAATGTTTTTTGAATTTTTTGAATTTTTGTAAATATCCAGAGATGATCGGGTGCTTAGTTCCACATGATTAGGAACTAACGTCCCCTTTTTTAAGAAAATGAGTTGTTTGAAGTGTGGACTTTTAACGTTTGCTTTGCACTGCACACCTCAGGCACTAGGACCAAGAACATCGCTTTGCATTTCTCAAAATGCCCTATTGGTGCTTGAATGCACGTGATATTCCGTGCATATACGTGGGTTTGACTATATTCCGTATAATGCAAGGTTAACTTTTAGCTATGTTTACAGCTTCAAATCCAAGAAGGACTTTAATAATTTTTTTCCTGCTTTACTATGTTATTGGCGAACATATTTTAGTTATGGACATTTCAGTGTGATTTATGCAACAATCAATTAGTGATGAACCCACGTTTGTGAGTAGTGTTTTATTATGGTTGACAGTACAATGAATGTAATATCTACAAGAATGAATGTATATATGCTACTGACAATTTAAATGGAAGTTTGATTGCTTATGGTTTTGTGCGCTAGTGTACATATCATCAGTACTGTGTTTGATATGATCGCTGGGGCGATCTATGGTTTTAGAATTTTGTATATAACTTTAATGAGCAGTTTTATTTGACGCTCTTTTTAATTTGATTCTGTCTCCATGACTATTAATTGCTTAATTGCTTAGTTGCAATATGTTTAGTTAATGAGCCCGCCAAAATGATGTATATATGCACCTGATATTTTATCTTGAATTAATATATCTGATGAAGCATAGCTTGGCTATGCGAAAGCGCTCATCTTCTGTTTTGGAATAAACGTTTTTACTGCTACTTCAATTGACTGCTTTTGGATTTTATCTGGGACAAGCTGCATTTTGTATTTTGGTGATACTTTCGTGGTGATTGCTCTTACATTTTTACACTCATAACAGAAAAACAGCACAGCTGTTCCAACTATAAAATATGAACGCTTTTATTGCACAAACCACAGAAGGTAGACTTCACACAAAAATCATTTTAATAGTAGGTGTTTATTCAACATTCAACAGAAAATAAGTTAAAATCTTGTTAAAAATTGTATAGATGTGCACAAATATATATATATATATATATATATATATATATATATATATATATATATATATATATATATATATATTATAATTTTGCAGATCTTAATTTCAAAACAGGTTTTAGGGAAACCATTTCATTGAGACCAGGGAGGCTACTGGCATCTAATATTATTTGCCAATATAACTCTTTGTATTCTAAACACGCTTCCCATGGTCCTCCGCTGGGATCCACAGGAACCACTTCTATAACAAAGAACTGGAATTTCACCTGATCACATACTAATGCATGCATAAGGCATTGTTAACATTTCCTTTCCTTATGTCATAATTGTGTTCATATATCCTTTGCTTTACTTTTCTCTCTGTTTTACCAATATAGAAGGAATCACATGCTTCACATACTGAAATGTATACTAGCCCACTAGTGTTACAATTTGCAAAACCCCTGGTTGTAATAAATCTATCTCTATTTTTATAAAAAAAAATTTCACTTTCCTTCACATTACAATAGGGACAACTATCACACTTACTTGCCCCTTTCTTGTGTGTTTTTTTTTTTTTTTTGTGGGCTGTAGTTGGCTCCTTCTATAATATTTTTAATATTATGACATTTTCTGTATGTTAACCTGAGAGGTTCTTCAAAATTCCACTGCAAATCAGTTAAACTAACAAATTTGTTCCATTCCTTGTTAATAATATTTCTGATCAAATAAAACTCCCTGCCATATGTGATGGTCAAGGCAGTGTGATACCGTTTCCCAACTGGGTGATATTCCTTATTAATATTTACTGTATTTTCAATATTTCCTAATACAGGTGAAAATCTAGACATCCTTGCCTTAACTACCTCTTCAATGATATTTTGTAAAAAATGACCTGGGTAACATCTTTCCTTAAACATGTTTACAATATGTTCACATTCTTGTTTAAAATCATGCTCATCCAAGGTCATTCTACTTGCTCTCACCAGCTGTCCTTTAACAATTGCCTTCTTTTGGTGTGGCTGGAGAGAGCTAGTATAATGTAAGTATGTATTGGAAAAGGTTCCTTTCCTGTAAATCTTAGATTTAATACCTGTATTAGTTCTCTGCATATTTACATCTAAAAAACAAAGCTCACTGGAATCAACATTATAAGTAAACTTTAAAAATTCTGTTGTACTTAAAATGAATTCATAGAATTGTATACATTTTCCTTTGTACTATTCCAGAAAGACAGACATCATCCAAAAAATGTCCATAATAATTCCAACACTGTTGGAACTCTGAATTAAAAACAAACTTGTTCTCCCAATATAATAAAATAATGTTGGCATATGTGGGTGCACAATGTCCATCCATTGCCACCCCTTTTAATTGCCTAAAGTACTTTCCCTGAAAATATATAAAGTTATTTTTTAGAATTAAATCCATGAGTACTAGGCATGTACAAAATGCCTTAAAAGGGATGGCATTTTTTCTTTGCAAAAATTCCTCGAACCATGCTAGACCTATGTTGTGGGGAATACATGTAAACAGGTCCACGACGTCCAAAGTTATGAAAAAAGAAGTGTTCTCTTGGTCAGTATTATCTATATGTCTTAAAAAATCCCATGAATCTTTTACAATATTGGGATGTTCCATCACTGTTTGTTTTAAATGAACATTTATATACTTGGCAAGGGGAGCTGTTAAAGAACCTTCAGCCGAAACAATAGGTCTTAAAGGTGGATCTCTGTGGTTTTTGTGGACCTTAGGTATGCCAAAAATGGAGGGAACTTTAGGTTTCCCAACATATAAAAAAATAAAAGTTTCAAGGTCTGTTAGTCCCTCTAATACCAAATCATCTAGACACACAGTCAGTTTCCTATGTGCTATGTTGAATTCATTCATTGATACTCTCCCATAGGTATTTTCATCATTAAGCATTTCAAAATTTTGGCATCATAGGCAATCTGGTCCATTAAAACCACACCGCCCCCCTTGTCAGGCTTCATGATCCTAAGATTTTTTTTTCTTTACAGGATGTTAAAATATCCAATTCTTCTTTGGAAAGATTTGAATTCACTTTGTTGTATTTTAGTGTCACCCTAAGTTCTTTTTCCATTAAATTCTGAAAGTTTTTGAGCTGTGGGTGTAGGGGTGGATTAAATGTGCTCTTCTTCTTTAAAATAGAAATATCTTTTTCCATCTCCCTACCATTAAAAAACAGCTCTAAATTCTTCTGTCTAATAAACATCTTTACATCCACTAGTAGGTTAACAATATTGGCCTTAACCCTGGGAATGAAGGTGAATCCTTTAGTAAATAAATTAAAGTGTGCTTTAGTAATGGAAATATCAATGAGGTTAAAAATATTAAAACCTTTGTAACTTAAAACACCATCATTAAAACCAATATCCTCTGTAACTATTGTCTCTAGTATGTGTTCCTCCCATTTTGCTGGTAGTTCCCATTTCTGTAATTTATAGGTTCCTTTTTATTTAACCTTTCAGATCTCCTGGGATGGGGAAACTCTAAAGGGTCACACATATTGTATAATCCACATTGGTCTTCATTTATATCATTATGTGCATCAATATTATATCCATCCTCTCTATAGTAAAAATTTTTATTATTTCTTCCCAATACCTTTGGTTTGGGATATTGTACATTATTGTTATATTCTACCATATCCCTTTCTATCTTTCTAGCTTTTCTTTCATGTACTTTTACACATCTCATGTCTATGTCCTTTAACATTTCATGGTATTTAACCTTCTCGTTTTCATTACCAAACAATAAATCATTAATAATTTTCTGATTAATAATTTCAATTGCAGTATACATTTTATCCATCTCAAATTCATTGTTTTTAATAATAGCTCACATAATATCCGCTCCACATTTATCAAATGCTGTATAAGTTCTTTGTGAAATGGTGAACCATCTAAGACATTGTTCGGGTACTTACACCCATGTAAATCCTTGGGAACAATATTCAAATTTAAACAGTGTTTTAAATATACATTATCCATTTCCCAAGATTTATATTTAAAGAGCATACTATCCATTTTTTAAATCATTTGTACATAAGTTTCATCGTTGCCATTAGTCTGTGGTCTAAACGGCTCTTTAAAATCTATTTTAAAGTCAAATATGTCCTTAACATGAATGTTAGTACCTTTGTAAGTAACTACCACCATAGTCACTTCCGTGTTGACAGTTTGTTTAGGTTGTAAAGACACTGTCCCATTTGTAGCTGTTGTGACATTGCCAGTTGAAAAAATGTTGGGAAAACCATCCAGACTGGTCATTCGAGGCTGACTGTTCTCCCCTCTACTAGCTTTATCATTCACAGAGGCCATCCCTTCTTTCAAAGCAGGACTCATAGTTCCTTCCTGGTTACAGGGAATAGAGGAGCGCATAGAAAGTGTGATAAGTGATTGAGTCAGTGGCGCCAAAACACCCACCAGTTCAGAAATCTGTCCAATAAGTTTATGAACTTCTCCCACTTCACTACCAATCCTGTGGCTATTGCAGTTGTCACAGTTACGACTGCCTACACTTGCTGGAGAATCCATGACCAGAAATTCAAAATACTAAACACAAAGAAAGTGGTCTCTGTACCGAACCGCAAACAAGTAAATGAAAAAAGGCACAGCTGTTCCAGCTATAAAATACAAAAGCTTTTATTGCACAAACCACAGAAGGTAGATTTCACACAAAAATCATATTAAATAGTAGGTGTTTATTCAACATTCAACATAAAATAAGTTAAAATCTTGTTAAAAATTGTATAGATGTGCACAGATATATATATTATATTATAATGTTGCAGATCTTAATTTCAAAACAGGTTTTAGGGAAACCATTTCATTCAGACTAGGGGGGCTACTAGCATCTAATATTATTTGCCAATATAACTCTTTGTATTCTAAACAAGCTTCCTATGGTCCTACTGTGGGATCCACAGGAACTACTTCTATAACAAAAACTGGAATTTCACCTCATCACATACTAATGCATGTTTGTATAACGCATTGTTAACATTTCCTTTCCTCGTGTCATAATTGTGTTCATATATCCTTGGCATTAATTCTCTCTCTGTTTTACCAATATAGAAGGAATCACATGCTTCACATACTGCAATGTATACTAGCCCACTAGTGTTACAAGTTGCAAAACCCTTGGTTGTAATAAATCTACCTCTATTTTTAAAAAAAAAATTTCACTTTCCTTCACATTACAACAATAGGGACAACTACCACACTTACTTGTCCCTTTCTTGTGGGTTTTTTGTGGGACGTAGCTGGCTCCTTCTATAATATTTTTAATATTACGACCTTTTCTGTATGTTAACCTGAGAGGTTCTTTAAAATTCAACTTCAAATCAGTTAAACTAACAAATTTGTTCCATTCCTTGCTAATAATATTTCTGATCAAATAAAACTCCCCGTCATATGTGATGGTCAAGGCAGACTGATACCGTTTTCCAACTGGGTGATTTTCTTTATTAATATTTACTGTAATTTCAGTATTTCCTAATATAGGTGAAAATCTAGTCATCCTTGCCTTAACTACCTCTTCAATGATATTTTGTAAAAAATGTCCTGGGTAACCCCTTTCCTTAAACATGTTTACAATATGTTCACCTTCTTGTTTAAAATCATGCTCATCCGAGGTCATTCTACTTGCTCTCACCAGCTGTCCTTTAACAATTGCCTTCTTTTGGTGTGGAGGGTGAGAGCTAGTATAATGTAAGTATGTATTGGAAAAGGTTCCTTTCCTGTAAATCTTAGATTTAAACCTGTATTAATTCACTGAATATTTACATCTAAAAAACAAAACTCACTGCAATCAACATTATAAGTAAACTTTAAAAAATTCTGTTGTACTTAAAATGAATTCATAGAATTGTATACATTTTTCCTTTGTACTATTCCAGAAAAGACAGACATCATCCAAAAAACATCCATAATAATTCCAACACTGTTGGAACTCTGAATTAAAAACAAACTTGTTCTCCCAATATAATAAAATAATGTTGGCATATGTGGGTGCACAATGTGCACCCATTGCCACCCCTTTTAATTGCCTATAGTACTCTCCCTGAAAATATATAAAGTTATTTTTTAGAATGAAATCCATGAGTACTAGGCATGTACAAAATACCTTAAAAGGGATGGCATTTTTACTTTCCAAAAATTCCTCGAGCCATGCTAGACCTATGTCGGGGGAATACATGTAAACAGGTCCACGACGTCCAAGGTTATGAAAATAGAAGTGTTCTCTTGGTCAGTATTATCTATATGTCTTAAAAAATCCCATGAATCTTTTAAGATATTGGGATGTTCCATCACTGTTTGTTTTAAATGAACATCTATGTACTTGGCAAGGGGAGCTAAAACCTGTTTTGAAATTAAGATCTGCAAAATTATAAAATAATATATATATTTGTGCACATCTATACAATTTTTAACACAATATTAACTTATTTTATGTTGAATGTTGAATAAACACCTGCTATTTAATATGATTTTTGTGTGAAGTCTACCTTCTGTGGTTTGTGCAATAAAAGCTTTCGTATTTTATAGCTGGAACAGTTGGGACTTTTTTCATTTACTTGTTTGCGGTTCGGCACAGAGACCACTTTCTTTGTGTTTAATAGTTTGAATTTGTGGTCATGGATTCTCCAGCAAGTGCAGAAAGCCATAACTGTGACAACTGCAATAGCCACAGGATTGGTAGTGAAGTGGGAGAAGTTCATAAACGTATTGGACAGATTTCTGAACTGGTGGGTGTTTTGGCGCCACTGACTCAATCACTTATCACGCTTTCTACGCGCTCCTCTATTCCCTGTAACCAAGAAGGAACTATGGGTCCTGCTTTGAAAGAAGGGACGGCCTCTGGGAGTGATAAAGCTAGTAGAGGGGAGAACAGTCAGCCTCGTATGACCAGCCTGGATGGTTTTCCCACCATTTTTTCAACTGGCAACGCCACAACAGCTACAAATGGGACAGTGTCTTTACAACCTAAACAAACTGTCAACACGGAAGTGACTGGGGCGGCAATTACTTACAAAGGTTCTAACATTCGTGTTAAGGACATATATGACTTTAAAATAAATTTTAAAGAGCTGTTTAGACCACAGAATAACGGCAACAATGAACTTATGTACAAATGATTTCAAAGATGGATAGTATGCTCTTTAAATATAAATCTTGGGAAATGGATAATGTATATTTAAAACACTGTTTAAATTTGAATATTGTTCCCAAGGATTTACATGGGTGTAAGTACCCGAACAATGTGTTAGATTGTTCACCATTTCACAAAGAACTTATAGCAGCATTTGATAAATGTGGAGCGGATATTATGCAAGCTATTATTAATAACAATGAATGTGAGATGGATAAAATATATGCTGCAATTGAAATTATTAATGATTTACTGTTTGGTATTGAAAACAAGAAGGTTAAATACCATAAAATGTTAAAAGACATAGAAATGAGATGTGTAAAAGTACATGAAAGAAAGGCTAGAAAGATAGAAAGGGATATGGTAGAATATAACAATAATATGCAATATCCCAAACCAAAGGTATTGGGAAGAAATAATAAAAATATTTACTATAGAGAGGATGGATATAATATTGATGAACATAATAATGATACAAATGAAGACCAAAGTGGATTATACAATATGTGTGACCCTTTAGAGTTTTTCTCTCCCAGGAGATCAGAAAGGTTAATTCTGGGAATTCCCAGATATGCTCAGAATTGGTCCAAAATGACAAAAAATACACCGAACCCACAGACATTGCCAACATCCTAGATGACAGGTTCAGCACAACCCCCCCCCCACCAAAAGGGCAAATATTTATCCCAGCAGAGTGCTGCCCCCCTGACATCTCAGATGCTCAGGTAAGAGCCGCCCTCTCCAAAGCAAAAAACACAGCATCAATGGGACCAGACGGTGTCCCGGGCTGCATCCTACATGAACTCCAAGAAGAGCTAAACCCAAACCTAAAACTACTGGTCAATCTCAGCCTTACTACAGGATATGTATCCAAAGAGTGGCGTACAGCAACAGTGGTCCCTCTCCACAAAGGTGGTGCCTCAACAGATCCTGGAAACTATCGCCCCATAAGCCTGACTAGCTTGGTCTGCAAAGTTATGGAAAGGATCATCATGGACCTCATAAATAAAGATATTGGGGACCTACAGACACTGGATCCTACCCAGTTCGGCTTTGTTAAGGGCAGATCCTGCCTCTTAAACCTGGTCAATTTCTTTGAAACAGTCACCAAGGCCATTGACGAAGGGAAGGTGGTCCACACATCCTACCTGGACCTCGCAAAAGCCTTCGATACATTACCCCACTCTGGCATTATAGATAAGCTCACCAGCTTAAATATAAACTCCTATGTCACTTGATGGGTTGCAAACTGACTCAAGGACAGAACCCACATGGTTAGAATTGCTGGAGCCATGTCAGACTCCAAACCAGTTACAAGTGGCGTCCCACAAGGCTCAGTCCTGGGACCTCTCTTGTTCAGTATATATTTCTCGGAGGTACAGGCCAACACGGAAGGACTGTGGCTGACGAAGTTCACAGATGACTGCAAACTGGGCGCCATAATAGACTCTCCAGCCGACACAAGCATCCTCCAAAAGGGCCTCATAGAAACAGACAACTGGTGCCAGAGCCATGGCCTCAAGGTAAACGCCAAAAAGTGTATAGTCATCCCCTTTGGCAAAAACAAAGTGCCCACAAATTACCACATAGGTGGTAATCCATTAAGTACAGAAGAAGTAATTAGGGACCTGGGGAACCAAGTTGATAACAATCTCTCATTTGACAACCACGTGGCCAAAGTGGTTAGAAAAACATTTTATATAGCCCACCTAATCATGAAGGGATTCACATCTAGATCAGGAGAGGTCATCGTGCCTCTTTACTCATCCCTCATCAGGCCCATAATTGAGTACAATGCCCCTTTTGGGATGTACCTTACCAGTCACCTGCAGCAACTGGAAAGACCCCAAAAGTACCTCATCAAGAGGATCAAAGGGATCAAACAGATGCCATATGCTGCCCGGTTAAAGAAACTCCAGCTCTACTCAGTGGCATACCGCCTGCTCAGAGGTGATCTGTGCCTGACGTATAAAGCCATGTCCAACCCGGAATTAATGGACATGCTGCACCTCAGAAAATCCAAATCCCATCGAGCCACGCTCGAGACTTGAACCTCAGCACTGAAATAAATAGGACATGCTGGAGGGACAGATTCATAACCCAGAGGCTCCCTTCATTCTGGAATAAATCCCCAGTCCAGGTTAGGCAGAGTCCCTCATTGACTCTCTTCAAGAGGAATCTTGATGAGTGGATGGGAGATCATAGGCTTACCCTGGGTATCACTTCTGTGTCACTGTTAGACAGAGGCACAGTATACTAACCTCGAAAAAGGGCATAGCAAAATTAATTTAAAATGGGTGGCGAAAGCCAAACACACTCTGGCTAGGCTTATAAATGCCCTAGGGCAGATAGCCTAGTATGAACCTATGAACCTATGAAAAAGGAACCTATAAATTACAGAAATGGGAACTACCAGCAAAAAGGGAGGAACACGTACTGGAGACAATAGTTACAGAGGATATTGGTTTTAATGATGGTGTTTTAAGTTACAAAGGTTTCAATATTTTTAACCTCACTGATATTTCCATTACTAAAGCACACTTTAATTTATTTACTAAAGGATTCACCTTCATTCCCAGGGTTAAGTCCAATATTGTTAACCTACTAGTGGATGTAAAGATGTTTATTATACAGAAGAATTTAGAGCTGCTTTTTAATGGTAGGGAGATGGAAAAAGATATTTCTATTTTAAAGAAGAAGAGCACATTTAATCCAACCCTACACCCACAGCTCAAAAACTTCGAGAATTTACTTGAAAAAGAACTTAGGGAGAAACTAAAATACAACAGAGTGAATTCAAATCTTTCCAAAGAAGAACTGGATATTTTAACATCCTGTAAAGAAAACAAAAATCTTAGGATCATGAAGCCTGACAAGGGGGGCGGTGTGATTTTAATGGACCGGATTGCCTATGATGCCAAAATGTTTGAAATGCTTAATGATTAAAATACCTATGAGAGGGTATCAGTGAATGAATTCAACATAGCACATAGGAAACTCACTGTGTGTCTAGATGATTTGGTATTACAGGGACTAATAGACCTTGAAACTTTTAATTTTTTATATGTTGAGAAACCTAAAGTTCCCTCCATTTTTTGGCATACCTAAGGTCCACAAAAACCACAGAGATCCACCTTTAAGACCTATTGTTTCAGCTGAAGGTTCTTTAACAGCTCCCCTTGCCAAGTATATAGATGTTCATTTAAAACAAACAGTGATGGAACATCCCAATATCTTAAAAGATTCATGAGATTTTTTTTAAGACATATAGATAATATTGACCAAGAGAACACTTCTTTTTTCATAACCTTGGACATTGTGAACCTGTTTACATGTATTCCCCATGACATAGGTCTAGCATGGTTCGAGGAATTTTTGGAAAGTAAAAATGCCATCCCTTTTAAGGTATTTCGAACATGCCTAGTACTCATGGATTTAACTCTAAGGAATAACTTTATATATTTTCAGGGAGAGTACTATAGGCAATTAAAAGGGGTGGCAGTGGGTGCACATTGTGCACCTACATATGCCAACATTATTTTATTATATTGGAAGAACAAGTTTGTTTTTAATTCAGAGTTCCAACAGTGTTGGAATTATTATGCACATTTTTTGGATGATGTCTGTCTTTTCTGGAGTAGTATGAAGGAAAAATGTATACAATTCTATGAATTCATTTTAAGTACAACAGAATTTTTTAAGTTTACTTATAATGTTGATTCCAGTGAGCTTTGTTTTTTAGATGCAGATATTCAGAGAACTAATACAGGTTTTAAATCTAAGATTTACAGGAAAGGAACCTTTTCCAATACATACTTACATTATACTAGCTCTCACCCGCCACACCAAAAGAAGGCAATTGTTAAAGGACAGCTGGTGAGAGCAAGTAGAATGACCTTGGATGAGCATGATTTTAAACAAGAAGGTGAACATATTGTAAACATGTTTAAGGAAAGGGGTTACCCAGGTCATTTTTTTACAAAATATCTTCGAAGAGGTAGTTAAGGCAAGGATGACTAGATTTTCACCTATATTAGGAAATATTGAAAATACAGTAAATATTAATAAAGAAAATCACCCAGTTGGGAAACGGTATCAGTCTGCCTTGACCATCACATATAATGGGGAGTTTTATTTGATCAGAAATATTATTAACAAGGAATGGAACAAATTTGTTAGTTTAACTGATTTGAAGTTGAATTTTAAAGAACCTCTCAGGTTAACATACAGAAAAGGTCGTAATATTAAAAATATTATAGAAGGAGCCAACTACGGCCCACAAAAAACCCACAAGAAAGGGACAAATAAGTGTGATAGTTTTCTTTATTGTTGTAATGTGAAGGAAAGTGAAATTTAAAAAAAAAAATAGAGGTAGATTTATTACAACTTAGGGTTTTGCATATATTGCAGTATGTGAAGCATGGGATTCCTTCTATATTGGTAAAACAGAGAGAAAATTAAAGCAAAGGATATATGAACACAATTATGACACAAGGAAAGGAAATGTTAACAATGCCTTATACAAACATATATTAGTATGTGATCAGGTGAAATTCTAGTTCTTTGTTATATAAGTGGTTCCTGTGGATCCCAGTGGAGGACCATGGGAAGCTTGTTTAGAATACAAAGAGTTATATTGGCAAATAATATTAGATGCCAGTAGCCCCCCTTGTCTGAATTAAATGGTTTCCATAAAACCTGTTTTGAAATTAAGATTTGCAAAATTATAATATAATATATATATTTGTGCACATCTATACAATTTTTAACAAAATTTTAACTTATTTTATGTTGAATGTTGAATAAACACCTACTATTTAATGTGATTTTTGTGTGAAGTCTACCTTCTGTGGTTTCTGCAATAAAAACTTTTGTATTTTATAGCTGGAACAGCTGTGCCTTTTTTTCATTTACTTGTTTGCAGTTCGGCACAGAGACCACTTTCTTTGTGTATAACAGAAAAACACTTTGTCTAACTTTCTTCTAATTTCCTAGCTATTACTACAAGAAAACATACTTCTAAAATAACTTACTTAAGACAGCAGGCAGAGTGCTGATGAGTTAGACGTCTAAATGCTTAATAATTTCTGGTTCTCACTGTTTAAATTGAAACTGCAGTTCTGCTAAAACATTACATCATTTGTTTACACTTTCCTGGTTCCCAGGCCCACCAAAACTGCATTTACATTATTTTACACTTAGAGCAATAAAGGACATTCCACATGTAAATTCTGGTCATTAACTTTAGCCTTAAAACAATATGCAGGATGCTTACTCCAGACTCATCAACTCCAAATTCTAACTTCAAAGGACATACAAAACATAATTTTAATTTCAAAGAACATTTGAAATGCTTGGCTTAGTTTTCCTTACAGCAGATGGCAATGTTGCCACTTGACACAGCGTTTCTTTCCATTTAAGACACAAGCCTGTATTTTACATTTATATTTCCAAATGATAGAATTATGTATCAAATTCTATTTGGCTAGGCTGGCAGCCTTCACCCATCTCTACCAGTCTTCACATGTGCAAGTCAGAGAGAGGTGTCATTCCCTGGGAACCTACTGTGTCAGTGCATGTGCTATGCATTGCCTCTTTGCCAGGGCCAGGGCATACTGGGCACGCTTCCTTCTGCCTACTGAGGCAGGCTCAGGTTGTTCCTCCTCCTGGTCACTCTGTACCTGTGCAGGCCTTGGCATTGTTGGGGGGGCTGTGTGTCCCTGCCCCATGCTGCTTCTGCTGCAGCTGTTTCTGCAGGATCATATTGTGTAGCATGGCACATACCATAACAATTTGGGTACATGTAGCTGGTGAATATTGCAAGGCTCCGCCGGATGTGTCCAGACACTGGAACCATGACCTAAGCATCCCAAACACATGCTCTATTATATGTCTGGCCTGTGCGTGTGCCTCATTACGGCATTGTTGTTCAGGTGTGTGCACATTTCTGATGGGTGTCATCAGCTACGGCTCCAGTGTGCACCCAGCATCCCCCACTAGATGGCCGTAGGGGATATCCCCATTGGCAAATCTCTGGTACAGCTACGTCAGATGCCATATGTGGGAATCATCACAACTTTCAGGGCAGCCTGCACACACATTCATTATAATGCCCTGGGCATCACATACAACCTGGCGGTTAATGGATGGGATACCCCTGCAGTTGATGTAGGCCCTACCCTGCTTACCAGGTGGTGCTTTGATGCATATGTGTGTGCAGTCTATAGCACCCACTACCCCAGGGTATTCTGCTATTTGGTGGAAGAGATGCATATTGCTGGTCAACACCTCATGGGTGTTGAGGAAATATACGTGCTCACTGGCTTGTGCTGACATGGCATCCAGTAACTGGTGGAATACTCTGGATGCTGATTCCTGTGAGATCCCTATGATATCCCCAGTTGTGCTTTGGGAGGTACCTGTGGCTAGTAAACCTAGGCCTACATATACCTTGGTATCCCCTGGAATGGGTTTCCTTGGTCAGTTTGGTGTGACAGGTGTGGCTGGCACAGCTCAACACATTGCTGTAGGAGGTCTCTGTCCATCCTATAATGCTCCACTATCTCCAGCTCATGTAGCTTCTGGTAGGTTACCCTGGGTCTGTACACTCGTCTCCGTCTCCTCACTGTGGGTTGTTCAGCAGCATTCACATCCTCACCACCCTCAGCCTCTTGCACATGTTGTTCTATGTTGCCTGCTGCAGCTCTTCTCATTTTGTAGGTTTGTTAGTTAAAATGTCCCCACTTGTATACACCAGTGGTGTAGAGTGTGGGGAGAACCAGAGGGGAAGGTGTTTGCTTAGTTTATAGTAGTGTTCTGGGCTGGGCTGGTCTGCTGCCTGTGTAATTGGCTGATTCTGATACATTTCACCTGCCAGCTAAGCTAGTTCTCCTTGATAATCTTCCTACTGTTGTTTTCCCTTCCCATTGCCTTCCTGTTTAAGCCTATGTGCGCGCTGCGCAGATTGCTCAAATGTGCACACTGCTTCTATTTCCTGGTTTAACCTCTTTTTTCTTCATGTACAACCCAGTGTGCAGCACACACACCTGCTTAGGCTTTGTAAAGACTGCTAGACAGGTTTAGACAGACCCCCTTGGTTAGCTGTGCTAAGCTAGGAGCAACCCCGAGCCACAGGGCTCCAATCTGTTTACAGTATGCCTGACACACACCCCATGATGCCACCTACCTCCTAGGCTGGCACCCAGCTATTCCTACTCTTACACTGTTGGGACCTGCATCACATCCTGAGGAAAACTGGGATTCACTAGCCTTCCCCTCATTTGCATAGGATTGCCTGTTAATTCATAGTTACATGTCTCACACTGAGCCTCCCCCATTAGCAACCACTATTCAATGGCCAGGTTGTTTTCTGCCTGCCATTGACTTTCATGGCAGAATACAGATTTTAATTAGAATGCTTAATTTAGGTTTGTTTTGTTATCCCCCACCCGATCCCTACGCTTAAACAGCCGAGATCGACTAATAAGAATTAAAGTTGATTTTTTTAATTCCTGTACTGTTTGCAATGCCAATGGCCTTATACTTGGCCATTGTCATGCTTACTACATGATATGCAGCATTTATTTGGGGATGTCATAGCTCCATTTTGGATTTTGCAGAAATGTACTCGGTTACTAACCGAGTACATTTCTGCTGTTTGCACTAGTCCTGCACGGACGGTCGCAAGCTTCCTGGATCGCAACTTCACCTCATTTGCAAGGATTTCTCTTGCAAATTAGGTGATTTGCATACAGGGGCTTCGTCTGTGCAGGATTAGTGCAGGAGCTCTCGTGCACACCCCTGCAGGCTGTTCCTGGATCGTACGGCAGACATATTGCCTACTTGAACTCCTGCACTGATCTTGCACGCCGTGCAAGCTTTTGCAAATCCAGGGGTGTATCTATTTCTTCTTTCTTTGGTGGTGTTTCAATTCCTTTTGCCTTGTTTACCCAATTTTCTGAAAAACTCTTTGGGTCATCAATAAATTGATTATTTTGTACTTTTCTTTTATGCCTGTGCTGATACTCTTAGTTTATTATTTGCGGTAGTGCACAATAGGTCATAATCTGATGCTGTGCATTGCTTTTATCATGATTATCTTTCTGATTATCTTTGTTGATCTGTTCCCTCTTCTATACAATTCTAACAGTGACACTTTTTGTCTTGATTGCTTTATAGTTTTCTCTATTCAATACTTCCATGATTGCATTCGATTTCTCCCTGTCTTTTCCCTTACTACCCTGTGTTTTGTGGTATGACTTTATCTCTTACCAATTTGGCTGCACAGTAATATATCCTATTTACATCTGTTATATCACATGAATCTCTATGAGCAGTCCTAATTACTGTGTTAATTTGTTTTATCAGACTTCTAACTTTTTGGGTTTTATTGACTTTCTGAAGTCTATTTCTTTCATTGATCTTAATATGTGTGTCCATCTCTACTAAATCAAGCAACTCTTCCTTTAGATCATTTTCTTCTAAACTGAGGGTACATTGTCTGTTCTCCATTTCCTGCAGGCAATCTATAGAAAGTTCCAGAGCATCTACCTGTGCCACATTCTCTTCAGTTTCATCCTGTGCCATCCACTGCTCTTTCATATGAAAACTCACTGCCCTATCAGTCCACAACATTGACTGCATCAGAGTTGCCACAGTTTCATTCCTTCCCTTGCTGTGCACCTCCAACTAAATGTTTGTACTGGTTTCCTATGGAAGACTCCATAGTATCTTCATATGGCAACTGATCAGATGTTTCCCACTCTACTTGTTTCTCCTTAATTTGGGGATCCATTGCTGTATCCTGCTGTGATGTTAGCAGAATTAGATTTTCTACATTAAATCATTCACTTTGCAGGTAATCCATAACTTCAGTTTCTATTTCTTTAACTTCTCCATTAGTAATCCTCTTTTCTATTTTTCTTTGTTTTCTTATTTGTTGTATTGTTCAATTTTCCATGTCTGGATGCCTCTGCCTGCATTTCTGTTCAGATATCTTTGGTGCTACTCGTTTTATATTGATTAGTTTTTTTTTTCTCCTTTGCATAAATATTGCACAATATTAAATCTCTTTCTTTCCCATGTCCATATTTCTTCTTCAGAGGTGTCCTGCTCCTCCTGTTTCTCCTTACCTGGGTGACTCATTATGCTATGATATAGCCTTTGTTAGACTTTCTACACTAAATCCTTCAGTTCGCAGGTATTCCATAACTTCAACTTGCATTTTTTTAACTTCTACTTTACTAATCTTCTGTTCTGCGTCCCCCCTTTGTGATCTTATTATTTTGTATTGTGAAATGTTCCATATCAGGGTGCCTTTGCAAATATCTTTGGAGCTGCTTTTTTGTATTGATTAAATTGTCTTTCTCCTTTGCATAAATATTGTACCATATCAGATCTCTCTTTCTTTCCTATGTCCATATTTCTTTTTTATACCTTTGAAAAATCTCTAGACTTTGTTCTTTGTATTTTCGTACTTCCTCAGTAGCTTCTTTTTCCAAATGGCCCAATATTTCTTGTTCTATATAGTTTTTGTTCATAAATCTGTTGTATTAATGAACACACTTTTTTATTTGAAGCTTCTGGCAGTTTTTCTTGTGGAAGTATTTTTCTTTCCCTTAATTTCTCTCTTAATTTTGGCTGCACAAAAACCAGAAGGTGACATTAAATTCTTCAGATAGGCCCTGGCACTGTTGCAATTTAAGTTCGACACCCATAGGGCTCTAGCCATGTCCCAAAAAATAATGGAGTATGTGCTGAAGCCTCATCATTCCCATGCTGTAGCCTCTTTGGATGATGTACCGTTCATCATCAGTTTGGAATATTGGGATTCACATCTTCCCAAGGTCCATGATTTCCTAAAGCAGACTGAGCTTACTATAAATGTTCCAAAGTACAAAGAAGAGATGACTTAAGTTGAGTAACTTGGTTATGTTACTGGGTTAATCTAACCCCAGATAAACAGAGGCCATAAAAGAATGGCCAGTTTCCCAAATGAAAATGCAAGTGAAAGCTATTTTGAGTGTTGCATGAAATTATGGTAAGCTTATTCCCAAATATATATCTATACATCTATAATGTGTATCATTACAAATGTAACCAAAAATAAGCTACCTGAACAGGACATGTGGATGTCAGAAACTGAAAAAGAGTTTCAGAAACTAATGTGCATGCTCCAAACCAGGCATGATGTCTATATGGATGCTTCATAGTTAGGGGTGGGGCAGTCTTAGCTCAGAATACAGGAAACAAAGAGCATCCCATCTGCTACCTAAGCAGAACACTAAATAAGATAAAAAACAAAGACTTTCTGCAATAGACAGAGAATGTCTGGCCATTATTTGGGCTTCAAGATCCCTATCTTTTTACCTTCTGTGTTGAGAACTGACCTGACTTACAGATCATACCCTGCTACAATGGTTACAGAAGTGAGAAGAAGACAGCATTATATTCTGCAGATAGTCCCTGGCAATTTAAGTTTAGCATCCAGACCATCTCTCTGTTTACCAAAACAGTTCAGGAGGTCTGTTCAAGCCCACTGACCTTCCAACCGCCTTAAAACAAATAGAATCAAGCTGTTGGGATTATCCATAAGATAGCTTGGAAGTTCTATTGGTACAACATTGAAATGTATGTAAATCAGGCTTATAGCAGGGTTTTAGAGAGAGAGAGAGAGAGAGAGAGTTCTATAAAGAAAGTAGACATATAATTTGGTGTGGAAACAGCTATTACACAGGGGATTGGCTCCCTTTAAGTGGTATTAGCAGAGGGAGAGATAACAGACTGCAAATGTGCACCTATACCTGCTTAAGGTCAGGTCAGGAATAACATGACAGAAGTTGTTGAGAAGTTGTTTGCAGTTGTTCAGAAGCTGTTCTAAAGCTGATAGAGGATTCTGGATAATATCTGACGAAAGAAAAACAAACAGGTTATGACAGTTGGGTGAGATGGGTAGTCTGCTTGGAGTACCAGCAAGTCCTAGTGACAGAAACTCTGACTCATTTTCCCTGTAGTCATTGACAAATACTACTTTTTGTTGTTGGATAGTACAGTGGGGATTTGTAAGAGCCAAAATTTTGTTTGCATCTAAACAAAATGTTGCACTACTATGGCTGACAACAGGTTGAAATGGTCATATTAACAGACTGAACTGTTGCTTGGACTATTGCTTTATATAATTAATCCTGGTGAAGTTAGTCTCACTTTATTTTCGGGCTATAAATTAATTTGTAGAAATTTGTGGAGTGCGACTGTTTAAAGTTCCACAAACTATAGCATAGCTTATAACTCAAAGCAAAACTTTGTAGGGATATCCAGTTTAAATGCTAGAATAAAATACAGCAGTTATTCTATCTATAAAATACTTTAAACTACAACACTTGCATACATATGGATTTATTTATTGTTTACTTATTTATTTATGGTTTGTTAAAAAGGCAAATGGACTCATATCTTTATTATTTCTTCTCCAGTTAGTACAGTTCATGGCTCAGAAATCAGTCCACACTTCTTAATCTCCAGCATTAAAATGTGTATCTATATTACCTTGTTGCAAGCACATAATATCAAAAACATAATGATCAGCACCAGAATGTCAATCTAGTAAAATAACAAAACCTGTTCATGTCAAAACAGTTATCGAAATTCCATAGTTGACCCGGACACAAGCAGTGATGTACTATGTAAAACCAACGTCCTAGTAGCTGAAATACAAAAATCAGTAAATAAAGAAAATAAGTAAACATTGTCTACGTAAACTAAATAAGCTACAGCTAGCAGAACACATAGTTTGTATATGTTTAAACACAACTATAATAAAATGTATTCATCCGGAAGTACAAAGTACTCCCAGTATAAACTTCCAAAATGTTACACCATTTTGTGTATTAAACTGCATACAAATTTAGCAAAGGCTGAAACTTCACAGTCCTGTACTGGCATGTTAGGTAAAACTTACAATACAGTTATTTCACAAAAGAACCGGAAGATGCTACACATAGATGGCTATTTTTACAATTTAAAAAGAACAGTAAAGACTAAACATTATTGGTGTTTTAGATTAAAACTAGCAAATAGATGTAAAGGTAGAACTATCACTGTTACAGAAGCATATGGTGAACTATTATTAAAGTCTGTGTCACACGATCACGATCCAGATCCAAATGAGGTAGATAAGTACAAAGCCTGCCATGCATTAAAAGAGGCAGCCCGATCATGCAGAAATACTCCAGCTTTGGTTGTTGATGGTGTAGCAGCAAGTACGTCTTTTGAAAGTACTGTACATTTACCATTTAGAAGGTCTATGCTGCAACAAGTTAATCGGGTGAGGCACCGTAAGATGTTGTCATATAGTACTGTATCCACTTCATTGAGTAGCATAGATACTCCCTAAAACATGGTACATTTGTTCAGAAATTAATGCTAGACATACATACCAACATACGTATTAGTGTTTACAACTAAAGGAGAATTTACAGGATCTGTGTGACTGTGTTATATGGTTTATGGATGGTATTGTCCTAATGAAGGCTCAGCTTTGTAGATGGCTCTATACTATACATGGTTTCATTAGTATGGTTGATAATAGGAAATGTGTACCTCTCCTGTATTTCTTATTGACAAAAAAGTAATTCAAGTCTTACAATTATATGTGGAAGTATGTTTTTCAGTTTTTGTCAAGTTTTAGTTTACTAGCTTTTGTACAGTACATACTAACATATTTCGAAATGGCTGCCATCAAGAGTGTGAAACGTAACTTCAGTAATGTCATAAGCAAGGGATGTTTATTTCATTTTGCCCAGGCAATATGGCATAAAGTTCAGAGTCTTGGTCTAGCTCCCCTTTATGGTACTTTTGTACAGTTTCAATTGTCAGTCAAAAAACTGATTGCATTAGCATATCTTGATGAAAGTGACGTACATTCCAGTTTTCAGACCCTTTGTAAAACCTACCCTGTTGAGGGTAAAGATCTGCTGACATACTTCTCTGATGTCTATGTATCTGGCCGTCCAAGGAAAGTTCAAACTAGTGCAACGTCAACTACACAGTTTCCCCCTATCTTTCCTATTCCATTCTGGAATATCTCTAAATTAAATGAAAGTGCACTACCAAGGAGTCAGAACTATGTCGAGGGGTGGCACAGGCATATACGCTGTTTATTAGCAGATGTATATGTGACATACTTGCCGTAGTTGATGTACTAGTTAGGGAACAGAACAGAGTAAATGAAGTCAGGTTGCAAGTAATGGCAGGCTCTGCAACTTCACCCAAAAAGAACAACAATGGAAAAACAGTACAGGATGCAAACAGTGTTACAAAACCATTCGGAATATACTTCGGAACAATTTATGACTGCCGTCGCTATGCTATTGAAAGTTTGAATTATGTCAGTTTAAAGAGCAGCACATCACTCACGTAAGTATTTTACTTTATTTAGTTCATTTACGTCTTCACTATAATAAAGTTTTTATGAGGCGTGCACACGTTTCTCCACTAGTTAGTTGATTTGTATAGGTGACTGCACAAAAGGGTTTAGTTGGTTATCATTTAGAGTGCTTTTCCTTTAGTGAACACTCTGTCACGTCACTTATTCTGTTTACATGCACAAATATAGAGACTGCAAAGCAGCCAAATAAAACATTTCGACATTCTAGGTTTTGACAAGCATAGTTTTCGCTATTTTACTAGATTGACATTCTGGTGCCGATCATTATGTTTTCAATATTATGCGCTTGAGACAAGGTAATATAGATGGTAAAATTCATATGGTACTGATTTGTCAAAATTACAGCAGAGGAATAGAAAGATGAGCACTGTCTTAAAGTTCACATTAGCAGGCCTTTATAGTCTGACCTCTATACAGTTAATGGTACAAAAGTCTATCTTGGGAATTCAAAAAACACCATGTAGTTTTTCGTGAGAAGGCTATACAGAGTTTATGATGAGCGGCAACCCGAATTGCATACTCATACTGCTCATCATGCTTATAGGTTCATAGCTTCATAGGATGATACTAGGCAATTGACCAAGAGGCCCTTATAAGACTAGCCAAGAATTTTGCCCATGTTCCCTCAAAGTCAGCATCTGTTTTCCCTGTCCAGTGGGGACACAGGTGGGATCCCAGGGGTGTATTTTCTGTTTTCCATCCAGGTTCCTCTTAAAGAGGGCTAGAGAGGTACTCTGCTTGAATTGGAGACATATACATGTGTATAAGCATGGTTTCATGGACAGCTACAGTGTTGCTGCTAGGAAACTGATGTATGTACACTTCCAAGACAAGTCATTAGCAGTCCAATAAGCACATATGTAGATAGCACAGTACATACTGCTGTCTACACATCCTGTGTGAGTATATTATATCATCACACATGATAGTATATAAGTTATGGTCACAGAAAGTTACATGTCAATGAAACTGAATGGTTGTGATATAAAATTACTGACATACTCACAGGAGAGGACATTCAGCAAGGATAGTATATACAATTTGGGGTGTGTAAATAGTGTGAAGATCTGCATAATGACTTGCTTGAATATGACTGATACATCAGCATACCTCTTAACCAATCATGGACATATAGTAACAGACAAATGGACAAATATAGACAGAAATAGACACATTCACATGCATTTTTAAAATATTATGTCCATTATTTTAGAACATTGGCAGAATATGTGAGTGTAACTTTTTATAACTGTTCTGCAGAAACTGACAGCTGTAATGATTATCAATATTCTATAAGTGGAATTCACTACCTCTTCCCCAAAATGACCACTTTTTTGAGGTGTTAAGAGGGACAGTGTTTAACGTAATCAAAAAGTTGAAATCAATGACAATCCTGGCCATTTGAGAGGTTTACATGACACATAAGCTAAAATCCACACCTGCAAGAATCAAAGCCATGGTATTAATGTTATCACTGACCTGTCTATTTACTGGGTGTAACACAGAAAGATGTATCACGCATGCAGCTAGTAGAACACCTTGAAGAGAATTCTGCACTGTCAAATCCTAATGTCTGCAGTACTTTATGGCTGAAAAAATGTGTAGGAGCTCACCATGATAAATGTGATGCACCTGATTAAAGCACCCTGGCTGATATAGGTATCAGCCATATAGATAAAAACACTTACAAACAACATACAGTCATGAGTGGATTTCCTACACACATCTATGTACTGCATGTATTTGATACATGTAATAACAATGGATATGAATTGAACCATCTGCAACTGATGTGTGAATTAAGAAGTGATCCATTAGAATGAATTGTAGAGCACAGCGTGAGACTTATGGCAATGCATCAACTATGCCATGTGCACAGAAAGTATAGCAGTGCAAAGTCTAGTGCCAATCAGCAAAAAGCTGCCACTGTGATATTGTACACATACTAAACAAATACATGGAGCACCATCTATAAGTACATGTCAACACTCAGCACATGTGACACACGATCACTGTCCCCTGGACATTGCCAGTGAAAATGTTATAGCAACATGAAATCATGACATACATCCATATGTGTTCATGCAAACTATCAAGTGGTAATACTGTTGTGATGTACTGATATGTCCTTGATGTAGTACAGTCACACAACTGTACCTGTGCTACAATTGGACTTCAGGCTGTACATCGCCTCCAAATATAAATGTAACACAGTGGAACTGGTACCACAGTCATACAACTGTACCTATTTCAAGTCATTACATCAGTTGTACATCATATGCCTATATGTTTATTAGTGGAAATGTGTGTGTATGAGGGACATGACATCATATGTGGACACATGACAACTGAGGTGGATGCGGCTCATGCAGAACAGTTAATAACACAAATACTGACAGTAACACAATGATGCTGGAGAACACCTGTATAATCCTCTTGAATAACAGCACAATACTTCATACAATTAATTCCCCAAGGTTGCAAGTGAATCTCAACATGTTATGTTTGCAGATATAACAGCATTACAAATGTGGATGAACCCAGGCATATGTACCCATGTATTTAGTATGATGTAATATTGCTGTATGCCAGGTAACATTTCCAGATGCTAAGTATACACATGCACACCTGCACCATACTGCATCTGTCACTATGATGGTTGCATGGCAAATGTTTAGAATGTTGATATACTGTACAAGAACACATGCCTTAGTAAGGCAACAATATACAAAGCATCATCCAATGTCAACAGTCATTAGGAGGCATATTACTACAGCTGTTATGGAAGGAACATGCAACCAGTTGGCATCAGTGGCTATCAGTATAGTAGCTCAAATCACAGACTGGAATGTACTGTTGTAGGAATACAGTCCATCCACATCTCAGCATTGACATGTGCAATGTTCAGATGGTCATTGGACATTGGACATAGGCTACATGACAAGAGCAGAAAAAATCCTAACCATTATTATATAATTTAAACACAAATCTCTATATGTATGTGATGGAAGATAGCAGGGGTATGTGAGTATGTGTGCATGTGTTTGATTTAATACAGACTGCCTCAGTCCATATGTAGCATGTGCATGGCCACATGACAGAATTAGCAATCTCAGCTCCACTGGTCTGTAGATGGCTTGCAGCGGGTAATGGATGGGCTCTACTTTATGATGCATGTATGCATCTTTGAAGATGACATCCTCAGTGTTGTGCTGAACAGATTTTATGTGGGCAGAGGTGAAAAAGGGGACGTTTGATTCAGGGGTTCTATGTAAAAGGTTCTCCTGAGTGTGAGTCATATAAAAAGAAATGCAAAATGTCATATAAATGACCATAATGTAACAACAACCATACACACACACACACACACACACACACACACACACACACACACACACACACACACACACACCAGTTAACTGAGGTCAGATTTGAACACCACACCTGTGTAGGTATAGAAGCTGTATTTTATAAAATGTAAGACTAGCCCCACCACTGGTGTCTGACTTTAACACTGCCAGAGTACACTTTATAGAGGATGACATCACCCCTGTATGCTGAGAAGAAGATGTTTGGGTAGGAGTGTCTGACATAGCTGTGGACTCACAGGCTACTATTTGAATGAACACACACTCAAATTATTTATTTATTTATTTATTTATTTGCAGTTGTTTTACCAGGATAGTCCATTGAGCCTTGAGAACCCGTTTTTCAATGGAGTCCTGGAGAGAAAAGCTCCACATTTAGATTATACAAGGATTTAATAGCACACTTGATTACATGATGATTACAAATACTATCATTTGTACAAATTGGTTTTATAACACTTAATATAGCAAGTTTACATTGAGAGTAGTATAGACACAGACCAAAAAAAGACAAAATGAAAGTTAGAAGGTTTTTTTTTTTTTTTTATTAGGATAGATAGAGAGCTAAGAAATTACTGGTGTAGTTAGGGAGATATATGCTGCAGGCAGGCATGCAAGCATGCCTTTGCTATAAGGGATTTAAAAGAAGGAGTAGAGAAAAGGTTTTGTGAAAAAGAGTAGGTTATGAGGGGTGGGAGCAGGAGCATTCCCAAGTGGATGTTAGGTGAGAGTGTAGTGATTTTTTAAAAACTGGGATGCTAGCGATTGTGCGAATGGCAGGGGGAAGGGAGTTCCATAGGCATGCAAGTGAGAAGGATAGGAGGTTTTGTCCTGGTGGATGGAGGGGTCTATGGACTTCAATAAGGTTTTGATTGTTGGATCTTAAGAGTCTTTGTGTGTGGTGCATTTTAAAGGTATTAGAGAGGGAAGGACAGAGGTGAGGTTGAAATATGAGTTTATGGGCATATGTGAGCTGGGTATATGAGAGGTAGTTGGGTAGTTCTAACCAGTTGAGTTTGTGGAGAGGTTCACAGTGATGTATAGATGATTTGGTACTGGTGGTGAATTTGGCTATTTTATTATAACAAGAGGATAGTTTGGTTTTGAGTGATGATTGTATGTTTGTTAGAAGAGGGGCACCGTAGAGAAGGGAATGAAGGAGAAATGTAGAGGAGAGAGAAAGCTTAGTAGATTTGGTGAGGAACCGATTGTGTCGATAGAGCATGCCAAGTTTTTGGTGGGTTTTTTTTATATTTAGTAGTAGGTGGGAGTTGATTTTCAGTTTGTTGTCGATTTGGACTCCTAATAGTTTGGATTCGGATACTAGCTGTAGAGGCGTATTATTTTGGCTGGTGATGGGGAATTAATTTTTATCAAAGTTATTGGCTTTAGAGGGTGTAAATATCATAAGTTTAGTTTTAGTGGCATTGAGTGCTAGATGGTTGTGTTTCATCCATTGTTCTGTTGTGGAGAAGGACTCTTGAGTAAGTTTTAGAAGAGTTGGAATGGATGAGGCAGCACAGATGATTGTGGAATCATCAGCATATTGTATGATGTTTGCATGAGGGATAGAGAGGAAGAAGTCATTTATGAAAATATTAAAGAGGAGGGGGCCTAATACAGAGCCTTGTGGGACACCTGTTGGGGTATTGAGAAAGGAGGAGGTTGCTTTTTTCCACTTGACAGCTTGTTGTCTGTTGGAAAGATAGCTGGTAAACCAAGTAAGGGATGATGGTGAAAGGTTTAGGTTGGATAGCTTATTAAGAAGTAGGTTATGAGAGATAGTATCAAAGGCCTTAGAGAGATCTAGTAGAATGGTAGAAACAGTGAGGCCAGAGTCTCTAGCTTTATTCACAGTTTCTAGGAAGGATAGGAGGGTTGCCATAGTGCTATGATGGGGCCTGAATCCGTGCTGGGTAGGAGTTTATAGTTTTTTGTCTAAGAGATGAGGAAGTAGTTGAAGATGGATGCATTTCTCTAGGATTTTTGAAATGGGAGAGAGGATGGCAATGGGATGGAAATTGCTAATGTTATTGTCGGTACCACCTTTATGCAGAGGAATGATATAGGCTTTTTTCCAGATTTGAGGAACAGTACTTTCTAGGATAGAGCGGTTGATAAGGATACTTATTGGGAGAGCAATAGCTTCGGCGGCTATGCTGAGGAAGTATGAGGGAATGTTATCGGGGGCATTGGTGCATGGTTTTAGTTTCTGTAGGAGTTTTTTTATGATGGAAGTAGGAATAGGTTTAAGGAGGAATGGAGGTGGTAGAGAGGGTGGGGAAGGAGAGAATGGAGTTTGTGGGCAAGGTGGTTGTAGAGAGGTGGAGATAGGAGGGGGATGTTATTTGAAAAAGAAGAGGTAAGTTTGGAGATAGAGTCTATGAAGAAAGAGTTAAATTGGGTGGCTAGGTCAATGTCTAGTGCATTTGGGAAGGGGTTTGGGTTTTCAGTAGTACCTGGTTTTAAGAGGGTAGATATGCCTCTCCAGAACTTTTGGGGATTGGTTTTGTGGTTGCTTTGTAGGTGGGTGAAATAGTTTTGATGGTCTGCTGAGATGAGTTTTTTAACTGTGTTACAGAGGGTTTTGTATTTATTAAGGTTAGATGTAGTTTTGTTTCTATGGTATTGTGTCCAGGCTTTGTCTCGAAGTTTCATGGTGGTTAGTGTTTCTTTAGTTAACCAGGGGGAGGTTTTCTTTTTTATTATTTTTGGTTATTGGGGGAGCATAAGTATCAAGAACTTTTAGTAAGGTTGTGTTAAAGTCAGAGATAGCATTTTCAAGGGTAAAGTTTTTAAGCGGTTCCAGTTGATTGATTTTAGGGAGTCAGAGAAAGCTTCTGGGTTAAAGATTTACGGCAGCGGGTGGTGATGTAATTATGTGTGACTTGCAATGGAGAAGGCAGATGCCTAGTGAAGATGGGAAGGTGATCGCTGAAGGAGTCAGGAAGGGTGCCACTGTTGGGGTAGTAGTGAGGGTGGGAGACTAGAATCCAGTCTAAGATGTTACCACTAGTGAAGTCTTTGCATGGTCTAGTCATGGTGTTGATAAGTTGGGTGAAGTTATATAGGTTAATATTGAGGGGTGAGTAGGGGATTGAATGGAGGACCAATTGATATTGGTGTCTCCCATAATTATAGTTTCATTTGAGATATTAGTAGAAAGAAAAGAGAGGATCTCTTCGAGTATTGGGATATTGTTTCCAGGTGGAATGTAAATGGAGGCTATGTATATGGATTTATATGTGTTTAGTTAAAGTTGAGCAAGTAAAAGTTCTGCATTAGTGAACTGGGGAATAATTTTACTATAAGGTGTTATACACAGGGAGGATGAATAGATTAGTGCTACACCACCACCTTTTTTATGGGTTCTGTCAGCTCTGATGATAGAGTAATTGGTTGGGACTATTTCTGTATTTTGTATATGAGGTTTTAGCCAGGTTTCAGAAATGGCTAAGATGTCTGGTTTGTTATGTAGTAGCCAGGCATGAAGATTAGGAATTTTGTTAGTTAAGCTTTGTGCATTTAAAGATGTAAATAGAATAGATTTAGTAATTGATGAAGAGGGGTTTGGGCCTGGGTTGGGGTGTATGTCACCAGATAGAAGTGTGGGAGTTAGAAGTTGGGTTAAATAGTTGAGGTGTTTGGGTAGTTTTATATGTGTGGTATGAGTAAAGAACTTAGTGGAGGTTATGGAGGGGAGAGTGTTTGTTGAGGGTTTTATGTGGAGGGATGATTTTATATTGAAAATATAGATTAAGTTTGATGGGATATAGTTCTGGAGAGATGGAATTGTAATGGTTGGTTTGTGAATTGTGGTGGTGGTAGGTTGTGTGCAGGACTGGGGTGTGGATAATGGGATTAGGCTTGGTTAGATAGTATATGTAGCAGAGGTTTAGAAGGAGTAGTATTTGAAATGTGAGAAAAGAGTATTTTACAAGCATGTTAGGATTTGGTAGACAAGGTAGATGTTTAATAAGGGGAGGGGGACTGTGTGAAGAAGGTTGGTGTGTGTGGGGGAGGGTATGGGGAGTGGGAGTGGTGCTAGTGTTTGGAGAGGAAGTAGGAGTGGCTTAAAGGGTATAAAGTTAGATGTAGTGGGGGTGGGTGGGAATTGGGGTAGGGTAGGGGAGCGGAGTGAGCCCGCAGGGCGAACGGAGCTGGGATCAACAAAAGAAGAGAGTAGTAAAAAAGTATCAGCTGCAACTGCTGGTGGTGTGGACACGTAAGGAGGTATGTTAGGTGGAGAAACCAGATAGGGATGAGTGTTCTGTAGGGATGTGTGAGAGGTGTATAGTTGAAACTAGTGTTGTACAGGGGGTAAACCAGAAGGTAGTCAGAGAGAGAAATACCAACTCTAAAATAGGTAGTCAGTTTAAATAGGATGGAAGTCAGGTAAGGTTACAGATAAACTGGCAATAGGTTATTCGGTGCTGCTCTAGCGGTGTGACATGGAAGAAAAGCAGGCAGCAAAGGAGCAAGGACACTAACAGCTTTTACTGTGAGAGTATCTGGAGCTAAGGTAACTTAGGGGGAGACAGTAAGTTTGTGTGGTCCACGGTATACTACTGTGTCACTTACAATAGATATTAGACAAAGAAAAAGTATTACTAGGTAGGCAGTACAGACACGGTGGATAAGGCTACCTACATTCCAAGTTTAACTTTATGGGCAGTCTTCAGGAATTCTGTGATGCAGTCAAACAGGTAAGTTCCAGGGTGTCCGCAGAGGTGAAGCAGGAGGAATTCGAGGTGGAATGAGGAGGGAGGGAGCTTCTATTGAAAGATTCTGGAATAAGGAAATTCCAAGTTTAACTTTATGGGCAGTCTTCAGGAATTCTGTGATGCAGTCAAACAGGTAAGTTCCAGGGTGTCCGAGAGGTGAAGCAGGAGGAATTCCATAGGTGGAATGAGGCGGGAGGGAGCTTCTATTCAGAGATTCTGGAATAAGGAAATTCCAAGTTTAACTTTATGGGCAGTCTTCAGGAATTCTGCGATGCAGTCAAACAGGTAAGTTCCAGGGTGTCCGCAAAGGTGAAGCAGGAGGAATTCTGTAGGTGGAATGAGGAGGGGAGGGAGCTTCTATTGAGAGATTCTGCAATAAGGAAATTCCAAGTTTAACTTTATGGGCAGTCTTCAGGAATTCTGTGATGCAGTCAAACAGGTAAGTTCCAGGGTGTCCGCATAGGTGAAGCAGGAGGAATTCCGTAGGTGGAATGAGGAGGGGAGGGAGCTTCTATTGAAAGATTCTGGAATAAGGAAATTCCAAGTTTAACTTTATGGGCAGTCTTCAGGAATTCTGTGATGCAGTCAAACAGGTAAGTTCCAGGGTGTCCGCAGAGGTGAAGCAGGAGGAATTCCATAGGTGGAATGAGGAGGGGAGGGAGCTTCTATTCAGAGATTCTGGAATAAGGAAATTCCAAGTTTAACTTTATGGGCAGTCTTCAGGAATTCTGCGATGCAGTCAAACAGGTAAGTTCCAGGGTGTCCGCAAAGGTGAAGCAGGAGGAATTCTGTAGGTGGAATGAGGAGGGGAGGGAGCTTCTATTGAGGGATTCTGCAATAAGGAAATTCCAAGTTTAACTTTATGGGCAGTCTTCAGGAATTCTGTGATGCAGTCAAACAGGTAAGTTCCAGGGTGTCCGCATAGGTGAAGCAGGAGGAATTCCGTAGGTGGAATGAGGAGGGGAGGGAGCTTCTATTGAGAGATTCTGGAATAAGGAAATTCCAAGTTTAACTTTATGGGCAGTCTTCAGGAATTCTGTGATGCAGTCAAACAGGTAAGTTCCAGGGTGTCCGCAGAGGTGAAGCAGGAGGAATTCCATAGGTGGAATGAGGAGGGGAGGGAGCTTCTATTGAAAGATTCTGGAATAAGGAAATTCCAAGTTTAACTTTATGGGCAGTCTTCAGGAATTCTGTGATGCAGTCAAACAGGTAAGTTCCAGGGTGTCCGCAGAGGTGAAGCAGGAGGAATTCCATAGGTGGAATGAGGATGGGAGGGAGCTTCTATTCAGAGATTCTGGAATAAGGAAATTCCAAGTTTAACTTTATGGGCAGTCTTCAGGAATTCTGTGATGCAGTCAAACAGGTAAGTTCCAGGGTGTCCGCAGAGGTGAAGCAGGAGGAATTCGGTAGGTGGAATGAGGAAGGTAGGGAGCTTCTATTGAGAGACTCTGGAATAAGGAAAGAGGAGGTGACAAACAATCAGCGCTGCCGCGGGGACCACAGGGGCTGGAGAGCTAAATGTGAAAAGGAGTGCGTCACAGATTGTGACCTCTAGAAATAGACTCAGGTCTATAGACTGGTGAAAGTGGAACCACTCCTGATCTAGATGCACAAGCTGCAGAAATCAGTACTTAATACTAGCGTCACTGCACAAGTCTGGCTTTAATAGTGCCAGGGTACATTTTATAGAGAATAACATCATCAGTATATGCAGAGAAGAAGATACTTGCAGGAGTGTCTGACATAGCTGTGGGCTCACATACGGATGTAAAATGGCCTCCAGATTGATAGTTGAATGAACACAGACTCAAGTTGACTGCTATGAGATTAGAATTCCTATCTAATTACACTATTACCTATCTAATTACACAATCTAGAGAACACAGTACTTAATGCTCATACCACCACAGAAATTTAATTTTAACAGTGTTAGAGTGAGTGTTCTTTATAGGAAATGACATCTTCATTGTATGTTGAGAAGAAGATGCTGAGAAGGCTATATGAAATTGCTGTGGAAGTATCTTCTGAATGTTGCTTGAGTGAGGTGATAGACTCATGGTCTTCTGACTACATGTACAAGTTGACAGCTGTGAAATTAGAACCCCTACCTATCTAATTACACAGTCTAGAGAACACAGTACCTAATACTCATGTCACCACTGACGTCTGATTTTGACAGTGTCACAATGAACTTTATAGAGGATGACATCATCATAGTGTTGCAGGTAACATATAGTGTTACAGTACTTGTGTGCAAGGCCAGGATTTGTGATATGATTGTGTGATCGCACATAAATGCATCCTGACAACCTAGGTGAAATAAGCTGTCATGAATGCATATTGCAGAAGTGAGACAGACATGTGTCTGTTTGTCAGGATGTTGTGTAGATCACACACACACACACACACACACACACACACACACACACACACACACACACACACACGCACGCACACACACTTTGTAAACTGCAGTAGTGCAATGATGGAGTTATGTTCCTTCATATTCAGGTGAAGGTACGTCCGCATTAATACAAGTTACTGACAATATCAATGGGATATGATCATGGATGAACAATGTCTAGTATCACTATACGCCCATACTAAATGTAATAATGCACAGGCGAACCAGGGTTCAAATCCAGATGATTCTCTCTCTTTTTTTTTTTTTTTACAAATGGTGTTAGGATGTAATTTGTAAGTAATAAATCTGACTATCAAGGACTACACCAAAGTGTGTGTCTTCCCCAAATTGCATCAGTGATGAATACCACAATACACTTGTACAACTAATTGTGGTTTTGCAGGTCTCACTGCAGATTACAAGTTAATTGTGTGCACTGCTTGCTACAAATGACAAGACATGATACATCTTTTGAAGTGACTATTATAACTCAGCAGATATGGCTAAGTATTTGTAAGGCCATATATCCTAAAAAGTGTGTGCAGAATGCTTCCTCACATTAAGGGCAGTTTCCACATCATATTAAATGAACATTTCATCCATCATCATCTGAACATGACACAAAGAAAATCCTGAAGCAGATTTTGAAACCTTGCACACTACAGGAACACTGATCACTTATTGAATCAAGGTAACATGATTGTATTATCACCAGCAGAGTCATGCCATAAGCAGAAACTATGACATGACCTTTACATCCATCAGCCTAATAGATGCACACATATGAAGAGGGGTGGAAGTGCACTGGTAAATACAAGGAGAGATGAGCATAAACATAACAATGTTTGGTTTAATGGAACATTCATGGACATGTTTTTGGACTGTTCCCACTGATAACCTGCCATGCTGTGTAGCATGAAGTCACTGACATAGGGGTACAGAAAGGTTAGGAGAGGGACAACAGGCTCACAACAAGCAGAACAAACTTGGATAAATATGTCATAGTTGGAATGGATGTCAATTCAAATAATTTTTTAGCCAATATCCAATATATCTCCATGAGAATTCATAACTGGGGCAAATTTTAAGACGTGGCTGATTAAACATATCATAGACATACAAAAAGAAGTTATGTACTTACCATAACATTTCATCTGTATTGTCCATTTTCATTCTTCCTCAACTGATAGGCTTGGATTCGATCCTTCAGATCTGGCTCTGCCTTTGTAAAAGCTCGTGGCAACTTAAAACTCTCAAACTTCTCCCTTACCCAGAATGCACCAACCTCAATTACCTCAGATCTTGTTTGCTGGCTATAGCATAAAGAAATAAAATCTTATATAACTAGACATAAATGTAGAAACAGAAAAAAAGGTTAGAGAAGGTCATATCTGGAGCTTTATAATGCTTGGAGTATACAAAAGTTTTCACATCCACTCAATCTTCCAGGAAGCCAAAAGGATAGGGGTTGCTGGGTGGGGAGTTGAGGAAGAATGAAAATAAGAAAAACACAAAGGCCAGCAAACTGTGGTGTAGAAATGCTTTTAACAAAGCATATAAAAGAAGAGCAATCACAAACCAGTTTTGGCTGAGCAAGTTAAGCAGCCTTCCTCAGTGTTAAGTGAAAAAACATAAAAGTCAATGCCCTTATATAACCCAATATAGAAACAAAATTCATGCTCATTGGTTAATCATAACCAACCAGCTTAATTATCCATTTATTTTCTTTTGTACTTAATATTGAATGTCACTCTGCTTTATTTGTTCTATTCCTCGCAATCCTCTCTATAATAATAAATTTAAAATTAGCATTCTTGTGTGCAATGGAATGTTTAAACAGTGCATTACTGTTTTTTTTTTTTTATCCTAATGTCACTACAATGTTCGGATATCCGTAGTCTCAATGGTCTAGAAGTTTGTCCTATATAAAAGGCAGAACAAGTGCATGTTGCAAGATAAATCACCCAGTCGATTCCACAACTGGCATAGAACCTGATGTCATAGACAGTCCCTGTATTCCTGCTAGTAAAATTTTTGGATTTCATCAACCTATGGCAGTGTGTGCAGTGTTCACAAGGAACACAGGCAGAAAGTTAATCCCCTGTCATAGTTCTCTGAATGGGATCCGGTATATATCTAAAGCCATGTTTGAAGTGATTAAAATGAGATCCAAGGGTCCTCCCTCTACGAAAAGAAAAAGGGCATCTGTCCTGAAGAAACTCTGATATCCTATTGTCATCTTGGAGGCTATTCCAATGTCTTTGGATGCTATCCAATAACAAGTTAGTGCTTCTCCAATAGGTGGTTACAAACCAAATCACTGTATCACCCCTCTGTGTTTTATCTTTGTATTTCAAAAGGTCCTTTCTGTCTAGTCCTGAAACCCAATTAGTGGCAGTGAGTATATCCCCAGTTTTATAACCCCTGTTCTTAAACCTCATGGCCAGGTCTTGTTTGAAATGTTCATAAGTTGCTGGATGTGAGCAGATACGCTTCATCCAAAGGAAATGAGATTTGGGAATGTTCCCTGTAATGCGTGGTGGGTGAAAACTAGATGCATGTACGAGGGAATTATACTGTGGATACTTGGGGTAAGCCTCCATGTGTAAAGTATTATCCACATTTCTGATGACTAACACATCCAAAAATGTTATCTTATGAGCATCATAGTTGACTGTGAAGTGTATTCCCCACTTACTGCTGTTCAAGTATTCCATAAACTCCTCAAGATATTTAATGTCTGCTCTCCACACCATCCTGCAATTGTCCAGAAACTGCCTCCACATGTCAATTTCATTTAAATATATATTATGGCTGATGTCATAAATACAATGTTCATTGATAAATGCCATGAAAAGATCGGCATAAATGGGGGCAAAATATACCCCCATAGCAGTGCCCTAGACCTGCCAATAACATTTGTTTTGGTAATAAAAAACATTTTTGGTCAGGACATGTTCTGCTAGGCAGATAAGAAAGGTGTTGAAACCTGGTGGATATAGTTCAAATCTACATAACCAATACTCAAGTGCCTGCAAGCCAGCCCAATGGGGAATATTGGTGTACAAGGCAGATATGTCCAAAGTACATAATAACCAACCTGGTTCTAATTACATACCTAAAATGATTTGTAAAAATTTAGTGGTATCTTGAACCCTGGAGCAAGCTCATCTGAGTAAAGGTTGTAGATGTTTTGTTAAATATTGAGAAAGTGGTTCCGTGATGGAACCCTTACCTAAAAAAACAGGTCTTCCTGGTGGATGATAAAGATCTTTATGCATTTTTGGAAGTAAATAAAGATATTGAGTCCTGGGATCAGACACAGCCAATTGAAATAGTATTGTGATAGAAATAATGGGCAGGATTCATGAAGGCTTGCACGGAGTGTAAGAGACGTGCAATACTCCATGCAAGCCTCGCGATCCAGGAACAGCCCTAAACTCCGTGTAAGAGACCAGCTAAAACGTCTCTTACACGGACTGGGCGTGGACATGCTAAATACCTCACTTGCATCCAAAAGGTATGCAAATTAGGTATATTAGCGATCCACGAAGCAGAAACCAGTCCGTGTAGGAGACGTTTTAGCTGCAGAAATGTACTCAGTTGACAACTGAGTACATTTCTGCAAAATCCACAACGGAGCAATGTCAGCTCCAAAAAAAGTTGCATATGAGTCAGGAAGCATGCCAATGGCCAAATATGTGGCCATTGGCAAGATAACCCGATGCAAAATTATTAAAAATATAATTTTTTTTTTCGGTGATCGCCCATGTTTAAACCCAGCACAGCCCCGCACAAATGGGCTGCACTGTATAAAACATAAAAATGAAGGTTATAAACCCACAAATGTGGGTTTTATGCAATACATGGATTTAAAATGCAGGGACCAGCAGACTAAAACTAACATGGCCACCGTGTAGTGGTTGCTAAGGGGGGAAGCTGAGTCTAAGACATGTAACTAAGCATTAGTAGGCAATCTCATGTAAATGAGGGTTCGGATACTGAATCTCACAGTCACATACCAAATGAGCACAGTCTGAGTAGTGTAAGAGATACAAAAGGGGGAGGAATAGAGTAAGAGATAGGTGACATCACAGGGAGGAATGGTAGAAAGAAATGCAGTTTATTGGAGGCCAGTGTAACATGACAGATGACAGGCACAGATCATGGAAAGAGGTGTGCCACTAGATAAGTCATGGAAAGTCAAGAAATGGAAGGTGTACACTGTAACCTACACCAAAGTTTCTTGCTGGCCGTGCATGCACACGTGTGCGCGCCATGAAGCGCGAGTAGGACAGTATGCACGCGTGTAAGGCAGTGTGAGCATGTGGGAGCGTGTTGGGAGATGTTTAACACTGTTTGCGCGGGTGTGCACGCGTGTAAGGCAGGCTGAGTATGTTGGAGGCTGTTGGCAGACGTGTAACAGTGTTTGCGTGGGTGTACGCGCATTTAAACCCGAATAAGTAGATTCTAAACCGTGCAAGCATGTGTGCGCGCGTGTAAGCCACTGTGAGCGTGTTTCAGATAGTATGCAAGTTGCTCCCCCCTGAGGAAACAGAGAGGAAAAAGGAAGCAACAGAATTAATAGGAAGCTAGCAGGGATAACTGCTGAAGCTAGCAGGTGAAAACAATTAGAAGCAGGCAATTACACAGGCAGAATAGTAGCCCAGCCCAGCACTTAAAACTCTGCAAACAGTAGTGCAGGATGTTTCCATTAAGAGACACTGCAAGACAGGAGTAAGCTAATAGAAGTGAAAACTGAAAAGCTTCACTCAGAGCAGAAATGTTAGGGGCTGCCATAGCTGTCATAATGAGACATAGGCGACTTGCTGAGGGTGGTGACAATGCAGATGGTGCCAGACAACCCACAGTGAGGAGACGGAGAAGAGTGTACAGGCCCAGGGTCACCTACCACGGGTTACATGAGATGGAGATAGTAGAGCGCTATAGAGTGGACAGAGAGCTCCTGCAGTAAATTGTTGAGCTGTGCAGGCCACGCCTCACACACAGAATCAACAGAGGGGAACCCATCCCAGTGGAAACCAAGGTATGTGTTGGCCTAAGAATACTAGCAACAGGTTCCTTCCAGAGACCAACTGGCGATATGATGGGGATATCACAGGCATCAGCCTCCAGGGTACTGCACCAGTTCCTGGATGCCATGTCAGCACATGTCGGTGATCATGTATATTTCCCCAATGCTCGTGAGGTATTGGCCAGCAATATGCGTCTCTTCCAGCAAATAGCGGAATACCCTGAGGTACTGGATGCTATAGACTGCACGCACATATGCATCAAAGCACCAGCAGGTGAGCGGGGTAGGGCCTACATTAACCGCAAGGGCTTCCCCTCCATCAACTGCCAGGTCGTGTGTGATGCCCAGGACATAATAATGAATGTGTGTGCTGGCTGCCCTGGGAGTTATCACGATTCCCACATCTGGCATTTGACGCAGCTGTACCAGACATTTGGGAATGGGGACATCCCACACGGACACCTAGTGGGGGATGCAGGTTATGCACTGGAGCCATGGCTGATGACACCCATCAGAAACGCACACACACCTGAACAGGAACGCCATAATGAGGCACATGCACAAACACGTAATGTGATAGAGCTTGTGTTTGGGCTGCTCAAGTCACGGTTCCGGTGTCTGGACACATCTGGTGGAGCCTTGCAGTACACACCAACTACATGTACCCAAATTGTCATGGTATGCCCTATGCTACATAATATGATCTTGCGAAAACAGCTGCAGCAGGACCAGCATAGGGCCGGGCCAAACAGCCCCCCACCATTGCCAAGGCCATCACAGGCAGAGCATGACTCGGAGGAGGAACAACCTGAGCCTGCCCCAGTAGGCAGAAGGAGGCATGCCCAGTATGCCCTGGCCTTGGCAAAGAGGCAACGATAGCACATACACTGGCACAGTAGGAACCCTGGGAATGATACCCCTCTGACTCACTCATATAGTAACAGGGATGCCTAACATGACACAACCTGCTCTCAAACATGTACAGGGAGTGTAGTATGTGCATCCAACAGAGGCAGCCCTGCAGCACCACCTGAGGCATTATTGCCATGTGTTAAGCAATGTAACACCATCTAGTATATGCAAACATGAAGACCCTGCCTAACATCTCACCCTCACCAAGCATGATGCCACACTATGAAGACAAGAAGATCAAGTACAATAATTGGCTGAAGTAATGCAGTCAGTCAAAGGGGAGCCAATGTGTTACAGGCTGTGAAGATATGCGGAGTTTGACATGATGCACCACCTGCTAGGGGTGGCATGCACCTATCATGCCATGCCCCATGGATACTGGCAAAGGCTGTCAGTACCCACAACATGCCCTGAATAGGTAAGTCTCAAAACACAAACCCAACCTCATAGGTTCTACAAGGGATAGGAACCTAGATGTAATACTACCCCATGACAGATGTACAAACAGCAAGATGTGTGCAGTGTAAACGCACACAGTAAGGAGAATGTAGATACCAGTCTTGTAATAGAGAACTGGGCAAGGCTCACTGCAGCACCCAACACTACCAGGTCACACCTCATACTGTGCTGTACAGCCGCAAAACATGGAACAAGCTACAAAAGGAGGGTGACTAGCAAGAAATGGCAAGGATAATCACACCCCCATGTTGGTACCATGACAAGAAGCAGCATGGAATATCCATGGTCAAATACCAATGGCTAAAACCGCCTCACAGTATATAGCCTGCTGCAGACCACTGTCCTAATACCAGGAACAGCACCTGGCCTATGTCGGAATACATGAATATATCAAGCCCCCCAAACCACATTATATTGCTCGACTGAAAATACCCAGACATACACCGGTAGCATTGTACTAGCACCAACACAGCAGGAGAAAATTACCCAGATTCCATAAACCAGAATGCCCAGGAATAATGTACTACCCCCACAAGAGGGGTAAGCATACTGGATGTGATAATCAGCAACATGTGTACTGGATGGCAAGATGAGAAGTGTACCCCCTCACTGGTAAGACCAGACCATAGAGTAAGCACACTGGAAATACACACCCTGACCCCAGTCCCTGGCCAGAATACCACAGTGAAAAACATGTGTAAAGTATAGGTTGCAGCCCTCAAAACCGATGTTGAATCCACAAAAGGCCCTGTGCAAGTGCAGAATATGGGACACACCACAGAACATGTTATACAGGCATTCCATGAACACAGCCAGGAATGCTTGGAGTATGCAATCACAAATAACAACAACACACAATGCCATACACGCAGACATCTGGCATGCTGGGCTCCAGCCATTACCAAACAATGGAAGAGAATGAGGAAGATACCACATGATAGAGCAAACATAAAAAGGGAAGTAATCACTGACCAGTAGTATGGCAACAACATATGTCCACACATACAATCCACTAAGTCCAGCCACAACAAGTATAACCTATGAATCCAGAGGCAATGTGACGCCAGTACCAAGTACACAGACAACCACAACACCCCTGAATAAATACAAACATATGTGATAGATGCATCCATGTATCCAAAGCAGAGGTTGAGCTCCAACAAGCCAGTACTGTCAACACTAGTCAGGAGGAGAAGGTAACCACATACACCACGAACCCAGTCCCACATAGACCTACCACAACTGTAAACCAAACACATAGACACAGACAAATATTCCCAGAGGCCTTAATTACAAACACACCACACCAACAGATGCCTCCAAAGTAGATCACAAGCAACCACAACCTTCAAACATAGCACATGCAAAGCTGGTGTGCCAAACAGTCACAGGCCCGAAGGAGAAACAAATGCCTGATACAGTCGTAATAGGTGTTTGCATAGGCAGAAACACAGCTGTCCCACTCACCAGACTGAACAAGGGAAAGGGTAGAGTAAGCTGCTTGTAGGTAGCCACAAAATGCCACTTAACACAAGTACGCAGGTCACCCCAAAGCAAGCAGAAATATGATGCACTCAATGTCCATGCTGGTTTGAATTACCTTAGATGTACCTCCCTGGTCAACAACAAATGAGACATGGATGGTCCCTCCAGTATGTACCCCAGGGCGGATGACACTGGCTGTGTGCAGCATCCAACCCTCACCAAGAATGATGCCACAGTACAAACACAGAATGCTCATGTTTAACAGCTGGCACAGTTACAGCTGTCAGTCCAAGAGGGTGTAATGTGTGTCCGCTGGAGATGTCAAGCATGACAAGCCATGCTGCTGTTACAGGGGTGGCTGTCAGCTGTTACCCATGTGCGTCTGGATACTGGATAAGGCCTTTGCCGCCTCCATAGAGCCGTATGTAGGCAAGGCCAAAAAGACTACCCACCACCCTAGAAAACATAAGTGGTAGGAAACATACGGGTAATGCTGACCAATGCCAGATGTGTAAACTGCAATATGCATGCCCCTGAGGCACTTCCCATTATGGAGAACATTGATACCTGTCCAGTGACAGAAGCCTGCTGCAGGCCTAGTGATACCACACCAACACTACTAGGTTATACCACATACCATGTGTTATGGCCCCAACACCTGCACCAAGACATCAAAGGAGGGGGAGTATCCATATGCAGCACAGACACCCATATAGCCAGGTAACTGACAATACACAAAGCAGCGGACACCACCCATGTGCACATAACTGTAGTCAAAACTGCTGTACAGTCTGTAGCATGCGACAGACCACACTCTCACACACACAAGAACCCCACCCAGACATCCGAAGACACTGGACAGTATGGATGTCCCACCAAATACCAGACAAGGTACACAAAGTACCACATAGGTGTCAAACCATTATGTATGCAAGGAGTCATCACCTAGGGACACAGGTCGACATTAATCTGTCACATGACAGCCACGATGCCAATGTGGCTATGAAGGCTGTTGATACTGGACACCGTATCATGAAAGGATTCACACCAACATCAACAGCGTCACTGTGCCGCTGTACTGTTCCCTTATCAGACCCATAATCTAGTACAATGACTCATATGGGATGTACCATATGTGACACCTGCAGTGGTTTGGAAGACCTCATAGTTACCCCACCAACAGGATAAAGGGTGCGAAATATATGTCATATGCTGCCTGGCTGTAGACACCCCAGCTGACTGCAGTCACACACTGCCTACACAGAGGCATTGTATGTCTGTTGTACCAGGCCATGTCCAACACAGGAGTAATGGACATGCTACACCACAGGAAATCAAAGCCATTGGAGCTGTGAGAGTCACAGATGTCAACCTCAACACATAATGAAATAAGATGTGCTGGAGGGACAGATACATAACCCATAGGCTCCCACACCCAGAAACAGGATCCCAATCCATGGTAGGCAGAGCCCCTCACTGACACCCCTCAACAGGAATATTGCCAAGTGGATGGATGGTCCGTACATGTATACTGGGGTCCCCACTGTGTCACGACCAGACAGAGGCACAGTGAAGAACTTCATAAATGGCCATAATTGAACATAGCAAGGGGTGGCGAAAGACACACACACTCTAGCTAGGCTTACCAATGGCCTAGGGTGTCTAGCCTACTATGAGCCCATGAACCTATGAAGATACAACACGTACAGGACACTAAGGATAATCACAAGGCTTACCCAACTGATGGTAGGAACCATGTTGGGCATCCACAGATATGCTCCGAATCACACAGATATTACAAACAACATACCAAACACACACACATATTGCTAACATACAACCTGTCAGGTGCAGTGCAAACACCCCCCCATGAATGAATGAACCAGGCGAAAGCGCTTGTCATCTTCTTGTTTAACTTCTTGTATCGTGTGGAATAATAAAAAGAACTTTTTACATTTCGCTATTGGAATTATTGCCTCTGCAGGAGAAAGTGGTTTATTCATTTTTGGTGTTTCAGCGTTGTGGTTTTTTGGTTCTACTGTTTGTTTCTTACCATGACCTCCGAAGCAGAGTATGCGATCCAGCGATTACACCGCATATGCTACAGGCTACTGAAAAGGAACTTCCCGTCACGAGGGCGGAATTCAACCAGGTTGTCAACATGCTGGCTGAACTTAAAGGGCTGCTTAACTCGCAACACAAAGATACTGTTTTGGATGCTCCATCAGTCACTGACAGAGGCTTTGAGGCCCGCGGAAACGCTAACAAGGATGCAGTCAGTAGGAGAGTACCTCGTGAAGTGCACTTGGACGCCGAGGGCAGTAACAACACCGTCAATGTTTCAACGTATAGGAACAACAATGTTTCGCAACAGAACAACATCAGGGATAAATCTAAGGACTTCAATTTCACCTCTTGGGCAAACCAGCCCTTTCATTTTAAAAAAGGTACTGTAAATTCTATTGACACAGCTCCAATTGAAGCGGACTTTGACGAATTTAAAAACAAACTGTACTCTTTAAGAAGCAACCAGTGTGAGATAGACTACCTGCGGGAATGTGTTAGGGTTAGACGCATCCCAAAAGGGTTGCGTTTTTTTAAATTTCCCAATTTTGTTAAACATGGCTCAACACATTACAAACAACTATGTGAGATATTTGATAGGGCAGGCCTGGAAGTCATGCAGGTGATGATTGCTGAGTATGAAAACAAGGCTAATAACCTAACTGAAGATTTAAATCTATTACACCATACGGTGACTTCAGACAACGATTTTGCCATGGTCAAGCATGATTATGACAGGATCTTTGATGAAGTGGACCAATTTTGTTTTAAAATAACAAATAGGAAAATCAGAAAGTTGGAAAGAGACTTGCATGACTACAAGGAAGGTTTGGCATATCCCTGTCACAATAAATCTGCAGATAGGATGAGAACAGTTAGTGTAGTAGACAATGGAGGGGAGGAAGTTTTTCATCAGAATTACAATGAGGTCCCTCAGAAGTGAACGCTTAGCAGAGAAAGACAAAAGGCAACGTAACCAGGATTTTCCCTCACACCGGAGGACCGGGCTTGGGGATACAAACCCCAGAGAGCACCACGGAGATGGAACAACAAACAATAACCAATAACAATGTACCTGCATACACATTTCTTGACAGTGATCCACCTGTAGATTCAACTGAGGATTCCAGCTTGTACCAGAGTGACATTGAAGTGGTAGAGACAATTAATTGTAAACTTTCTACATTGCACAATTTTACTATATATAATTATACTGAGGTCATAGTTGACATGACAGCCTTCAATGTTTTTATAAAAGGCTTTCATTTTGTGCCCACTAAAAAAGTTGATTTAGCCAATTTACTTGTGGAACTCAAGTTATTTACGAGAGGTTTGAACTTGAAATACTTTTCAAGGGCAAAGAGTTGGAACACACAGGATAGCATAGGAGAAGTACCTTTAACCCCCCTATGCATCCTTCTCTTAGGCTGTATGAAGAATTAGTGGAGCGGAGTTACGTAGCAAATGTTTGGACACTATTGATTATGAGCACACTAATATCAGCCCAGAGGAGCTAAACTACATCAGGATGCTATCCAGAGAAAAGATTAGAGTAATGAAGCCTGATAAGGGAGGTGGTGTTGTGCTTATGTATGATGCCAATTACGAAGAAAGCATGCACCACATGTTACATGACAACAGCCAATATTGCCTAACCTCTCGTATGAGCACAACATAGCTCTAGCTAAGATAAAGTACTCCCTTTATGACTATTTAATGCAAGGTGTCATCAACGAAAGGCTGTACAATTTTTTGGTAGTAGACAAACCCAGAACACCGGTGATTTTTGGCATACCCAAGATTCATAAGGGTACAGACCCCCTGCTCTTTAGACCCATTGTTTCTGGGGCGGGGGGAGTGACAGAACCAATTGCCAAATTTATTGATCACATCACTAAGCAATATCTTCCAGCTTTAATATACGTGTAAGGACTCTTGGGAATTTCTTAAAAACTTTCCCAAAGATAGATGCACAGCTTCATCCTTATTGGTCACTGTAGACATAAAGGAACTGTTCCCCAGCATCCCTCACTCAACAGGCCTTGAGTGGTTCACTGATTTCTTCAGGAATGAAACTAACTTAAGTAATAATTTTGTCAACTTAATAACTGAAATGATGAGCATGGTGTTGCAGAACAACTACATGTTCTTTAACGGAGAACTTTTCAAACAACTCAAGGGGTAGCGATGGGTGCTGCCTGCATCCATTTATGCCAATGTAGTGTTGCACATGTGGGAACTTAAATACATCTTTAAAACAACCTGGGCACAGTCCATTACCTTTATCGCAGATACCTGGATGATATTTGTATCATCTGGGAGGACACACGTGAACAACTTACAGCCTTTCTGCAATATATAAACTCAACTACTAATTTCTTGGCTTTTACACACAAAATTAGTGGCAGTGAAATGCATTACTTAGATGTCACGATTTTTAGGGACCCTAATACCTCAGAACTACATTCAAAGATTTATAGAAAACCCACCTTTTCAAATTCCCTGCTACATTTTACTAGTCAACACCCTCTATACCAAAAGAAAGGTATAGTTAAGGGTCAGTTAATTAGAGCTTCTCGTATATGTAGTAGGTTAGAGGACTTCATTGAGGAAGCCAACAAGTTATGTTGTATGTTTATTGAGAGGGGGTACCCACATGAAGTACTTAAAACTCTTACTAATGAGATTCTTGCTAAAAGAGAATCCACCTATCCAGCTTTATTAGGTAACTTAGAGTACAATATCCCTTGTAAAAAAGCAACGGACTCGCAATCCATTGAGAAGGGAGCACAATTTGTTTACACTTTTTCTGAGAAGTCCTCGCAGATAGAGAACATTGTATCCAAATATTGGTTTGTGTTGCAAAGCAACGATGATTTTAAGCGTATTATTACTAGCAAACCTGGATTTGTTAGGAAAAGAGGACAAAACTTAAAAGGAATTTTTGAGAGAAGACAGTTTACACCTTTTGGAAAACCGAAGCAACCTCATGGCACTTACAAATGTGGTGCATGTAAGCAATGTCACCTCCTTATAAATGACAGCCACATTTATTTAAAGGCAAGGCATATTAATTTAAAATCAAGTGGACACTTTACTTGTGGTACTAGGGGAGTGGTGTACATTGGCTGCTGCACTACATGTGGAGGGTTCTATGTAGGCAAAACGGAGCGTGAATTTAGAAAAAGATTGTACGAGCACGCATATGAAATTGAAAATAAAAAAGAGAGCAATGCTTTCTTTAAGCATTCCAATGTATGTCCCGATTTTAAGTTGGTCTTCATGATACTTGAACAGGTTAACCCAGACATCAGAGGGGGAGATTGGGAATCTAAACTCGAGTTCAGAGAGTTAATCTGGCAGTTGAAACTTGATGCAGGGAAACCCCCAGGCCTTAATGGTATGCTTAGTATAGGCTCAGTGCTGAAGCTTCGCAGGGCTAGGTTATAAATTCCCCCCCCCCCTCTCACACACATTTTTCAATCCCTGGTCACACATAGGGTTTATGCAATGTTTACTTCATCGCTTTACACATTAGTTTTTACCTGCATAACCATTTATCCTTTGGTCTGTTTGCCTACATTATTCACTGGTAATAAATGTTGAGCCATTCGTTTTTAAGATGTATGTATTCATTGTTTACTTGGTTTGTGTAATGCTACTTGAAGGTCATTGTACAACTATTTTTCTTAGTTCATTATTTACTCTGCACATTTCTATTTTTATTATTGAACATTCAAGTGGTGCACATTATTTTAGTATTTTATTTTAGTATATTATTAATTACAGTTGGTAAACATATACAGTTTATGACAGTTGTAATGAATTTTTAGCAATTTCATTCACTTTGCAAGGCACTCAGCTTAGCTAACAGTTGGTTTAAACAATCAAGTGTGTTAATTACACCATGTGATTAATTACCAACAGTATATAAATAGCTTCTCACAACCAGTATGGTTGTTTGACTTGATAAAGCCTGGAATGAACCAGGCGAAAGCGCTTGTCATCTTCTTGTTTAACTTCTTGTATCGTGTGGAATAAAAAGAACTTTTTACATTTCGCTATTGGAATTATTGCCTCTGCAGGAGAAAGTGGTTTATTCATTTTTGGTGTTTCAGCGTTGTGGTTTTTTAGATCACAAGCAACCACAACCTTCAAACATAGCACATGCAACGAATAGTACGCAAAGCTGGTGTGCCAAACAGTCACAGGCCCGAAGGAGAAACAAATGCCTGATACAGTCGTAATAGGTGTTTGCATAGGCAGAAACACAGCTGTCCCACTCACCAGACTGAACAAGGGAAAGGGTAGAGTAAGCTGCTTGTAGGTAGCCACAAAATGCCACTTAACACAAGTACGCAGGTCACCCCAAAGCTAGCAGAAATATGATGCACTCAATGTCCATGCTGGTTTGAATTACCTTAGATGTACCTCCCTGGTCAACAACAAATGAGACATGGATGGTCCCTCCGAGTATGTACCCCAGGGCGGGATGACACTGGCTGTGTGCAGCATCCAACCCTCACCAAGAATGATGCCACAGTACAAACACAGAATGCTCATGTTTAACAGCTGGCACAGTTACAGCTGTCAGTCCAAGAGGGTGTAATGTGTGTCCGCTGGAGATGTCAAGCATGACAAGCCATGCTGCTGTTACAGGGGTGGCTGTCAGCTGTTACCCGTGTGCGTCTGGATACTGGATAAGGCCTTTGCCGCCTCCATAGAGCCGTATGTAGGCAAGGCCAAAAAGACTACCCACCACCCTAGAAAACATAAGTGGTAGGAAACATACGGGTAATGCTGACCAATGCCAGATGTGTAAACTGCAATATGCATGCCCCTGAGGCACTTCCCATTATGGAGAACATTGATACCTGTCCAGTGACAGAAGCCTGCTGCAGGCCTAGTGATACCATACCAACACTACTAGGTTATACCACATACCATGTGTTATGGCCCCAACACCTGCACCAAGACATCAAAGGAGGGGGAGTATCCATATGCAGCACAGACACCCATATAGCCAGGTAACTGACAATACACAAAGCAGCGGACACCACCCATGTGCACATAACTGTAGTCAAAACTGCTGTACAGTCTGTAGCATGCGACAGACCACACTCTCACACACAAGAACCCCACCCAGACATCCGAAGACACTGGACAGTATGGATGTCCCACCAAATACCAGACAAGGTACACAAAGTACCACATAGGTGTCAAACCATTATGTATGCAAGGAGTCATCACCTAGGGACACAGGTCGACATTAATCTGTCACATGACAGCCACGATGCCAATGTGGCTATGAAGGCTGTTGATACTGGACACCGTATCATGAAAGGATTCACACCAACATCAACAGGGGTCACTGTGCCGCTGTACTGTTCCCTTATCAGACCCATAATCTAGTACAATGACTCATATGGGATGTACCATATGTGACACCTGCAGCGGTTTGGAAGACCTCATAGTTACCCCACCAACAGGATAAAGGGTGCGAAATATATGTCATATGCTGCCTGGCTGTAGACACCCCAGCTGACTGCAGTCACACACTGCCTACACAGAGGCATTGTATGTCTGTTGTACCAGGCCATGTCCAACACAGGAGTAATGGACATGCTACACCACAGGAAATCAAAGCCATTGGAGCTGTGAGAGTCACAGATGTCAACCTCAACACATAATGAAATAAGATGTGCTGGAGGGACAGATACATAACCCATAGGCTCCCCACACCCAGAAACAGGATCCCAATCCATGGTAGGCAGAGCCCCTCACTGACACCCCTCAACAGGAATATTGCCAAGTGGATGGATGACCGTACATGTATACTGGGGGTCCCCACTGTGTCACGACCAGACAGAGGCACAGTGAAGAACTTCATAAATGGCCATAATTGAACATAGCAAGGGGTGGCGAAAGACACACACACTCTAGCTAGGCTTACCAATGGCCTAGGGTGTCTAGCCTACTATGAGCCCATGAACCTATGAAGATACAACACGTACAGGACACTAAGGATAATCACAAGGCTTACCCAACTGATGGTAGGAACCATGTTGGGCATCCACAGATATGCTCCGAATCACACAGATATTACAAACAACATACCAAACACACACACATATTGCTAACATACAACCTGTCAGGTGCAGTGCAAACACCCCCCCCCCCGAGTGTAAAATACCTATCCCAGCAGATGGTCTCCTGACATTGCAGATGCTGAGGTAACAGCTATCATCTGCAAAGCAGAACACACAGCAGCAAAGGTATGTGATGGTGTCCTGTGCTGAGGCCAACATGGACCCCAAGAGTAATGGAATGCAAAATCACACTACTGGCCAATGTCAGCCTTACCACAGGATATGTACCCAAAGAGCAGTGTACAACAACAGTGGTCCATCACAACAAAGGTGTTGCCTGAATGGATACTCCAAACTAACACCCCAGGATCCTGACAAGCTTGTTCTGCACAGCTATGGAAAGGATCAGTATGTACCGCAGACAGAAGGCTAATGTGGACCTACTGATTTCGGACCCTACACACTGTGGCTGTTGTAACTGCAGAACTGGCCCCTAAACATGTATGACCCATTTGAAGCAGTCATTAAGGTCATTGATGAGGGCTATGTGGTCCACACAGCGTAGCTGGACCATGCACATGCTTCTAGACAATACCGTACGTGTTCAGTATGGATATGTTCACCGGCTTAAATATACACCCCTATGTCAGTAGAGGGGTTGCAAAGCAGACCAAGGACAGAACTGACATGGTCAGACATGCTGCATCCATGTCAGACTACAAAGCGGATATGAGTGGCATCCCACAAGGCCTGGTCATGGCCCCCCCACACCCGTTCTGTATACATGTCCCATAGGTATAGGCCAACATGGAAGGACTGTGACTGAGCATGTAGGCAGAGGAGTACAAACAGCCCACCATATCCGACCACCAGCTGACACAAGCAACCCACAAAAGGGCCACCTACAAACAAACAACTGTAGCCATAGCCAAGTCAGCAAGCTAATCGCAGAACTGTGTATAGACAACCACTGTGGATATACAGTAAGTGCCCACAAATTACCACACAGGTGTTAACCCATGAGGCACCTAACATGTAATGTGAGACCTGGGTACAAAAGGTGATAAATAACCTGCACTGGACAAACATGTGTCTGTAGTGTTCGCAGAAACATGTACCATATACCCACCCAAACATGAAGGCTGGCAGATGTAAATAAGGGGAACTCACTCTGGCTCTGCAGCCATCCTCCATCAGCATCACAACTGACTACAATAGCCCCTGTGGTATATACCGCAGCAGACACCTCCAACAACTGTAAAGTCCACAACAGTACCCCACCAGGGGTAGCAAAGAGCCTGAACAGATGCCATGTGTTGCCTGAGTAAACAAACTGCAGCCCCACACACTGCCATCCTTCCCGGCTACAGGAAAGCTGTGCCTGATGTATGATGCCATGTCCAACCTGGAATGAATGAACATGTTGCACCTTGTACAATCTGAATGGCAGTGAGCTATGCACATTTTTTATCATATAATTTTTTACACACATTAGCTCATTTATTTTGTTTATTACTGCCTTCATCAAAATGAGGGATACTTCTTTAAGAAATCAAAGGAACAGTCAATCAATTAATTGTGTGAGTCATGGTATATGATTGGGTATTTAAGCATGAATTAATGGATGTTTGAACAGACTCTGATGATACCAGTCTAACTGGTGAAAGCGCTTAGTCTGTGTTTTTTCGCTGAAATAAAAGAGTTTAACCTTCGTGTGTTGGTGTTCCTGCATCCTGAAGCTGCTGTGGTGGATTTCTGTCTCCTTATATAGTTGTGGATCCTGACCTTGGTTTCCTTTTATTTGGTTTTGTGTTTATATTCTATCCAGCAGTTTTTGGAAGTCGTGACACTTGGCATGGAGGAAATTTTGAAAGAATTGACGAACGTGATCGGTAAATTGGCCAGAGTGTATGGGGAGACACAAACCCAGAGGAATGATGTTTTGGGCAGTCCGACAGATTCGGAAGAGAGACTGTTTACCCTGCACTCTATTGACGGCATCACTCCAGGACAAAGGGTAACACATTCTAACAATTCCAATACATATAGTGGTGCACTAACTAATAGCAATGAGGCTGGCGCAAGGAGAGGAGACTCAGTGGGACCTGAGCGGCTTGCACCATCGATGGGAACTACTCGTATTCATGAGCTGAATTCCTGGTTTGAGGCGCCGAGTTTTGATAGTAATCTGGAAGCGCCGGAAGTGATTGACATCAACGGTAGCAGCAACGAGCATTATCCGCTTACCCTACGAGAGCAGATTTACAAATACGAAAAGCTCTGTAGGAAATACAGAGCCATGCAGCTGGATAATTCTTTTTTAACAAAATCAAAAGAAATGAAACAGGTCCCTAGAGGGCTTCGAGTCTGGAGGCTGCCTATGGGGATCGACATTGACTCAGATAGCTTCAACGAACTGGTCGTTCTATTTGACCAAACAGGTATGCAATTGTTAGACATCATAATACGCAACAATAATGTTAAACTACTTAAGCTTAAGGAAGAAATTAATTTGCTACATAAAAGTATAACAACGGACTTACTATTTTTTGATTATAAGAACAAGTTTGAAAAAGTGATTAAAAACATTGAAATGTTCGTGTCTAAAAGTAAAGCAACAAAACATAAGAAACTGACCAGGGACACTAATGAATACAAAATGAGGCTAGCGTATCCACCGGGTAGAAAAGACTACAAAATGGGAACTGTTGGTCTATCCAAGGTAGCCACGGAAAGTGTGCCAGATTTTATGTTAACATCTATTACAGAGGATGGGGATGCAGTTTTTTTAGAGAACGAGAGTTATCCACGCAGGTCAAAGAGGCTTCTCAGCAGGAGGCCTCAATTGAGGAATGCAGTGGACAATTATTCACCGAGGAGAGGAAATCAGCGACTTTAATGGACAGATGTAGTGTAAATGACACACTTGATGATTTCAACATATGTTTTGACTTAGGATTTACTGTATTTCATGACTGTAATAGAAGTATGGTTGAAAGTGGTGTGAATGAGATTTTTGAACAACATAGTGAAGAAATTCATGGTGTTTTAGATAGGGACAGTTATCAACAGTGGTCTGAAGGTACTTGTAATGTATTAAATTCCAACAATGTTGAACAACATGTAAGTGAATCATGTAGTAGACCTGAAAAGAATGTTTCTTGTAACAACAATGTTTCAAGTGGTGACATGGGGGTTAATGAACAGGAACGTTCTATACTGTTATGCCCCATTGAAGGGGAAGAGGAGCTAGCAATGAAACATGAAGTATTAAAAAGTGGGGGATTCATAATATACAATTACACTGATATGGAAATCAGTAAAGCACATTTTGAATTATTTAGAAAGGGTATTAGCTTTGTCCCGAGTCATAAATTGGACATAACACAGGTGCTAGTGAATTTAAAGTTATACACAAGGAAGTTAAATCTCCACCTCTATTTTTCAAATCTAGGAATGAGGACAGGCAATATAATACTTACATCAGACACCAGTGTTATAAAAAGGAAAAGCATTTTTATGCCCCCCACAAACACAGATATAAATGTGTTTGAACAAATGGTTGAACGTGATTTCAGAAGATTATGTGCACAACAAAAGCAGATACAGGATAATTTAACTTCTGATGAGAGAAAAGTTATAAATTAGTTAATAATGACCAATGATTATAGATGTATGCGACCTGACAAAGGGGGTGGGATGGTCATCATGAGCAAAATGGACTATAATGGTACTATGATGAAGATGTTAGGTGATGGAGCTACATATAGTAGAGTGTCAAGAAATGAAATTAACAGGGCCTACAGTAAGATTGATTTGTACCTTTTAGATGCAATGTACCAAGGGTGTATCAATGAAGATGAATTTGACTATCTCAGTGTCAAATTCCCGAAACTTCCCAAGTTGTTTGGAATCCCTAAAGTCCACAAGGGTGTTGACCATCTTTCTTTCAGACCCATTGTTTCGGCAAGGGGATCTAAGACGGAACCTATGGCGGCCTTTGTGGACCAATTTTGTAAGAAGGCTCTTCTGGATACACCACACATATTAAAGGATTCCTGGCACTGCCTGGAGAGGCTTAGAACAGTAAATAAGGTGGAAGTAGAAACCTATGGCTTTTTAACAATTGATGTGGTGAATCTTTTTTCAACTATTCCTCATACTGAGGGGTTGGAACTATTCAACGACAGTTTAATGAGTAGTGTTAGTTTCGACCAGGAGAGGCTCAATATATGTGTAGAATTTATGAGATTCATTTTGACTAGCAACTACCTAACATTTGAGGGAGAAACTTACCAACAGATTAAAGGTGTGGCGATGGGGGCCCGTTGTGCCCCGGTCTATGCCAACCTAGTCCTATTGTCATGGGAAAAATGTTATATTCTATCTTCAGCCTTCAGGCAACACATTTTGATGTATAACAGGTTCCTGGATGACATCTTAATTCTTTGGAAGGGTAGTGAGAGTGAGGTTATTGAATTTATGGAACACATTAACCAAACAACTGAGTTTCTTAGGTTCACATATACGTGGAATAAAACATCAATAAATTATTTGGACATTTGTATTTTTAAACAAGAGGGGAAGCTTGTAAGTAACATCTATAGAAAACCAAGTTTTTCTAACTCTATGCTACACTTTAACAGTTGTCACCCCTTCCACCAGAGGAAAGGGGTGATTAAAGGGCAAATGGTCTGACTTTCAAGGTTGGTCAGTAATGATGAATTGTTCAAAAAGGAGATGTACATTTTGATAGGATTATTTATGGAGAGGGGATATCCCTTGAATTTGTTAGTGAAAATAAAAAAGGAGATATACAGGAAAAGAAAGACTTTGTACATTCCCATATTAGATGTTTTGGACAACATGACATCAGTACAAGGAAAAAACAAGGAAGGGACAAATTTTGAAAAAGATAGTCTCACCTTTGTTTTAAGGTTTAACGACATGGCCAATGAATTTTGTAACAGTATAAGGATTAATTGGGACCATTGTATTAATGAACAAACAAGACAGCTGTTGGGAGGGAGTCCAAAAATAGTCTTTAGTTGAGGAAGTAACATCAAAGATATTTTGGAAAGGGAGAGCAAATGTTATAGTAGATCAAGAATGAGCAAATGTGGCAATTGCAGTGCTTGTAGGTTCATTACTGAAGGGAGTTATGCATGTGTAGCGGGTTATGGACGTACATTGGCATGCCCTGGTATATGTAATTGCAAAACAAAGAACTGTGTGTATATAGCATTGTGTGCTTCCTGTGATGCTTATTACATTGGCATGACTACTCGCAAGTTACGAGATAGAATTTGTGAGCATGTTAGAAATATAAAAAATAGGGACGTGCACAGTGCTTTGTATTTGCACAGTAGGGTGTGTGACAATTTTACCAAATTTTTGTTTTTCATTATAGACAGGGTGATGCCTTTTACCCCTGGTGACACCAATAACCGGGTAGCAGTTTTAGAATCCGAGTGGCAGTTGAGATTAAATGCCACTAGATTCCCTGGCATAAATGACCATATTTCTTTAAAACCACATTTGAAGTTAAGGGCTAGTGTAGTATGATGTGTTTTAGTTGTCACATTTCAATAAAAGCCAAATAGCAATGTATAGAATTTTTGTCACAATATATGTATAGCAAAGAATTTCATTAATTAAATTAATTGATGAATATATCTATGATTAAACGAAGTAGGAATTAATTCTGTATTTTTGGGTGGGTAGTTTAGACAAGGGCACATATACAATAAAATACATAGATGGTGATAATATCAAGTACTATTCAGACCGAACAATGTAAATGAATGTATTTGTATTAGACAATTTCACTATTGTTGTTATTTTCAGTATCATGTAGTTGTAAGTATATGTATATTTTTATAACAATAGTAATGATATTACATATTCTTTAGTTTTTTAGTTTTTTTATCATATAATTTTTTACACATATTAGCTCATTTATTTTGTTTATTACTGCCTTCATCAAAATGAGGGATACTTCTTTAAGAAATCAAAGGAACAGTCAATCAATTAATTGTGTGAGTCATGGTATATGATTGGGTATTTAAGCATGAATGAATGGATGTTTGAACAGACTCTGATGATACCAGTCTAACTGGTGAAAGCGCTTAGTCTGTGTTTTTTCGCTGAAATAAAAGAGTTTAACCTTCGTGTGTTGGTGTTCCTGCATCCTGAAGCTGCTGTGGTGGATTTCTGTCTCCTTCTATGCACATGAGAGACCTGAACCCCAGCACTGACATACATAGGACAAGCTGTTCAGAATGATCCATAACACAGAAGGCACCCCCACACTGCAGTAAACTCCTGGTACAGGTCAGCCAAAGTGCCACATATCGACACCCCTCAAGAAGCATCCTGATGAGTGTATGGGAGATGGTAGGCTACCCTGGGTATCACTGTTATGTCAGAGGTAGACAGAGGCACAGTATACCAACCATGACATATGTAATGGCAAACTCCAGTTACAATGTGTGTCGAAGGACAAACACACCCTGTGACTACCATCAGAAATGGCCTACAGAACATCGCTAGTGTTTGCCAATGTCCACCCACGTTGTGGAATACACTAGCAATGTTGGACGAGCCTGGTGTAGGTAGTCCATATCTGAACATATTGCAACCTGGTCATATGTGCACAACTGGCCCCTACACAGTCTGTTGTGCTCACTATGAAGATGTCAAGCAGTGATAGGACTAAAGCCCAGGATACTGTCCACTACAGTGAAATACCGAACCAGTACACTATACGGTACTACAGTGTTAGGTCATTATGAAAGTATGTTGAGAACTGTCTGCAAAGTATCCCATGCAATTCCTGCAGGCACAGTATAATCCCTGTTGTGGCAGACACGAAGCAGTTGGCCAGTTAGTACACAACATGACACCCAGCACACAATCATAAACGTGTGATAATGACGAAGGTCACACACACCCAAATATGTGTTGGACTTCAGAGTACAACATATGGAAAGCTCGCACTAGGTATGCTCGCACACTTTGATAAATGAGGCATATGTCAGACAACATGCCATGGAAAGGCTGAACTGGGCATGCTCACACACTTAGGCCATATCTCCGTGTAGCAGTTGGCCACACATATCTGGTATTTGTACGTGTCAGTCCAGGAACCAACCACAACACAGCAATCAGCCCAGTGCACACAGTAAATGACCACAGAGACATAAGTGATATAGTGGATCGCCGTCAGATGCAAACATCTGCCACAGATACACAAGCTGGTCATAGGAACAGGGAATGCTATGGCAATAAAGACCTACAAACAGTAGAACGGCAGAACAAATATTGTGCATCCGACAATTGAACATATGGGTGTAGAGGTCAATACTAGGCTTCTTGCCCCAGGGAATGGCAGCTCAGCCAGAGTGTGCTTGGCATCTGCATCCCCAGAATAGTAGGCTACCGTGCCACTGTAAAGTAGGTCACAGAACGCGACATGTGAGGCTAGTGAGCTGTGCCTCTGTCAAGCAGGGGCACCATGGAGGTCTCAGGGATTGAATGTGCTAAGCCACAGCCATGTTGTCGGTGTGTGCTGTGAGAGGGTTGCTGAGGATCTCTGACAGTAGGTGTCCGTCAATAACAGACTGAGGGGAGCCCTATCTGCATTCTCTGGACGATTCCACTGTCAACACTGTGTTGTAATGAGTATGTGTGAATGAAGTGCCGTGCTGGAACCATCCACAGATGTCCTCCCTCTGTGGGCTACAGCTCTGCAATGTATTAGGTCGCTCTGTCCGTTGAACGGCGCATATATGGCCGGTGTACAGCTGACAGGTGTCTTGTTGTGGAGCAGTCATGGGTATATGTGGGATAGCATGACCAATGCAAACTGTACACATGCTCATAGGATGCAAGTGTCAAGGATTATGCTGAGTGGCCAGTATAGTCCTCCAGCATGGGTCCTCTGAAGTCATCCACCCCAGTCTACACAAGTGTAGAGTCTGCTTGTGCTAAACACAGTTTGTGTGCAGTGACAACCTTGCCTGGGGGTGGAGATGAGATATGGATGTCCAGGGAAAGGTGGACATGGGCAGATATCAACAATGGTGGTCTACCTCTGGTGTGGAACAGTGAGTACCCACGTTGCAGATGGACAGGTGCAATATGTATTCACCCATGTGGCTGTGGTGTGTGGTTCTGCCATAGCACATGGACCCACAAATTGTAGTGGCGGTAAGGTAAAGTGGTAGAGGCCTGAGTAGTTCTCACACACAATATGCCTGTACCTGATGTTAACAACTGGAATGGTGTATGTGAATACCTGCATATCCTGGCACTGTTCCCAGGGAAGCTAAGTGTGTGTCCTGGATGTGGGTGTGGTGTTCTGGTATAGAACATAACATGCCAGTGCGATGTGCATATCTGACCCTGATGTAGATGGCTGCAAATGCATATATATGCTATCCCCCACCTGACAGGTAGTACTACATCTACATACCTCTGTGGAAATAAAGATGTCAGCACCCTAGAAATACTACAGGTGCAGAACAAATGCCCAGTAATTCGGATAGGGCCCTCTGCTAATGCGTTGCCCTCAAGTGTCATAATATAGTTAGGTAGAGGTTCGAATCCTGCAAATGCCCAGTGTGTGTGGGTGAGTGGGGTTTGTGTGTGTGAAAAGCTGTGAGAGGAAAATGTCCCTTTTGGCAACTGGGAGAACACACTACAGGATGCACACTCACCTTTCTAAACACAGATGATGTCAGCACCCTATAAGTACAGCAGGAGAAGGAAAGCCTCCCAGTAATGCGCATAGTGTGCTCTGCTAATGCATCTGTTTCAAGTTTCATAACATAGTTAGGTAGTGGTTTGAATCCTGCAAATGGTAAGTGTGTGCATTTGGATGAGGGGGATTTTTGTGTGTTTGCAAATATGTATGAGGGAAGTGTTCCTTTTGGCAACTGGGAGAACACACTACAGGATGCACACTCCCCTTTCTAAACACAGATGATGTCAGCACCCTATAAGTACAGCAGGAGAAAAGAAGCCTCCCAGTAATGCGAATAGTGCACTCTGCTAATGCATGCGTCTCAAGTGCCATGACATAGTTAGGTAGTGGTTTGATTCCTGCGAATGGCAAGTGTGTGCCTTTGGATAAGGGGGATTATTGTGTGTGTGCAAATATGGATGAGTGAAATGTTCCTTTTGGCAACTGGGAGAACACACTACAGGATGCACACTCCCCTTTCTAAACACAGATGATGTCAGCACCCTATAAGTACAGCAGGAGAAGGAAACCTCCCAGTAATGTGAATAGCGCACTCTGCTAATGCATCCGTCTCAAATGTCATAGCATAGATAAGCAGAGGTTTGAATCCTGCAAATGGCATGTGTGTGTGTTGGGATGAGGGGGGTTATTGTGTGTGTGCAAATATGTATGAGGGAAATGTTCCTTTTGGCAACTGGGAGAACACACTACAGGATGCACACTCCCCTTTCTAAACACAGATGATGTCAGCACCCTATAAGTACAGCAGGAGAAGGAAAGCCTCCCAGTAATGTGAATAGCGCGCTCTGCTAATGCATCTGTTTCAAGTGTCATAACATAATTAGGTAGTGGTTTGAATCCTGCAAATGGCAAGTGTGTGCATTTGGATGAGGGGGATTATTGTGTGTTTGCAAATATGTATGAGGGGAGTGTTCCTTTTGGCAACTGGGAGAACACACTACAGGATGCACACTTCCCTTTCTAAACACAGATGATGTCAGCACCCTATAAGTACAGCAGGAGAAGGGAAGCCTCCCAGTAATGCGAATAGCGCGCTCTGCTAATGCATCCGTCTCAAGTGCCATGACATAGTTAGGTAGTGGTTTGATTCCTGCAAGTGTGTGTGTTTGGAGGAGGGGGGCTATTGTGTGTATGCAAATATGGATGAGGGAAATGTTCCTTTTGGCAACTGGGAGAACACACTACAGGATGCACACTCCCCTTTCTAAACACAGATGATGTCAGCACCCTATAAGTACAGCAGGAGAAGGGAAGCCTCCCAGTAATGCGAATAGCGCACTCTACTAATGCATCCATCTCAAGGATCATAACATAGTTAAGTAGTGGTTTAAATCCTGCAAATGGCATGTGTGTGTGTTTGGATGAGGGGGGTTATTGTGTGTGTGCAAATATGTATGAGGGAAATGTTCCTTTTGGCAACTGGGAGAACACACTACAGGATGCACACTCCCCTTTCTAAACACAGATGATGTCAGCACCCTATAAGTACAGCAGGAGAAGGGAAGCCTCCCAGTAATGCGAATAGCGCGCTCTGCTAATGCATCCGTCTCAAGTGTCATAACATAGTTAGGTAGTGGCTTGAATTCTGCAAGTGTGTGTGTTTGGATGAGGGGGGTTATTGTGTGTGTGCAAATATATATGAGGGAAATGTTCCTTTTGGCAACTGGGAGAACACACTACAGGATGCACACTCCCCTTTCTAAACACAGATGATGTCAGCACCCTATAAGTACAGCAGGAGAAGGGCAACCACCCAGTAATACGAATTGCGCGCTTTGCTAATGCATCCGTCTCAAGTGTCATAACATAGTTAGGTAGTGGTTTGAATCCTGCAAATGGCATGTGTGTGTGTTTGGATGAGTGGGGTTATTGTGTGTGTGCAAATATGTATGAGGGAAATGTTCCTTTTGGCAACTGGGAGAACACACTACAGGATGCACACTCCCCTTTCTAAACACAGATGATGTCAGCACCCTATAAGTACTGCAGGAGAAGGGAAGCCTCTCAGTAATGCGAAAAGTGCGCTCTGCTAATGCATCCGTCTCAAGTGTCATAACATAGTTATGTAGTGGTTTGAATCCTGCAAATGGCAAGTGTGTGTGTTTGAATGACGGGGGTTATTGTGTGTGTGCGAATATGTATGAGGGATGTGCCCCTTTTGGCAACTGGGAGAACACACTCCAGGATGCACACTCCCCTTTCTAAACACAGATGATGTCAGCACCCTATAAGTACAGCAGGAGAAAGGAAGCCTCCCAGTAATGCGAATAGCGCACTCTGCTAATGCATTTCCCTTGCGTATCGTAATGTAGTTAGGTAGGAGTTTGAAACCTGTAAATGATATGTGTGTGTGTTTGCATGTGGGGAGCTTGTGTGTGTGCATTTCCTTATGAAAAGCATGTTAGTTTTGGCAATCAGGAGATCACACTACCTGATGCACATTACCCTTTCAAAATACTGATGTTGTCAGCACCCTATAAGTATAGCCAGAGAAGAAGAACTATCTAGTAAACCGAATAGTGCGCTTTGCTAATGCATCCCTCTCACGTGTCATGACTTAGTTAGGTAGTGGAATGAATCCTGCAAATGGCAAGTGTGCATGTGTGTGGGGGTAGTAGGGTGTGTGTAAATGCAAGTGTGAGGGAACAGATCCTTTTGGCAAATACTACAATACACCAGATGTTGCATACTCCCCCAGTAAACACAGGGGATGTCACCACACTATCAGCACAGCCAAACAGGGCTAGTTGGCTAGTAATGCCAATAGTGTGCTCTGCTACTGTGTCTATTACCATTGTCAGAGTACAGATAGGTATGTTTTGGTAACCCACAACTGTCACGTGTGGTTGTGTCACACGGTATGACCTTGTGTGGGTGTTTGTACATAACAATGCATGCCATTGCCTAAACCAGCAATGGCATTGCACACATGATGTATGTGTGTGACACATACACATAAATACCTGTGACCTGCAGTAGTTACCATGTCTGACACATGCTTCGTGTGGATAAATGGTATTAGCAATGTATACCAATATGACTGTGTCTTACTGTGCAGGGTCCGCACGTGGTATGTCCCTACACAGTGTGGGTGTCTATGGTGAAAGACCTACAGCAGGGGATACACATCTGGTCTGGGCCATATAGTGTACATGTAGTCGATGTACAGGTGCTGCATGTTCCCACCTGTTGTGGTAGTGGTAACATGTCATCCCACTGCAATTCGGTGACCACATGCTGTGAACTCTTCAACTAGAGTGTTGTAGCTACAGTAATGCTCACACACAATGTTCGGCCGGATGCAGTATGCCCTTATAAACACAGTTCATGAGACTGTCATATTGCCGGTGTTGTTATGGAGGATAGGTGGTCTTCCTGTGTATGTGAGGGTTGTGTGTGCCAGGCTATGAACCAGATGGCAGTCCGACACACTGTCAGCTGCATATAAGTAGGCCCTGATGGTTTGTGCTGTGCCAACACCTGGAGGTGTGTGTATCTGTGTTACCTTGGGATACCACCCCCCTATCCATGTGTGTTACATGTGTAGGGGACGACAGGCATGGTATGGGGCATAACCTGTCAGTGATGGGTAACACCTGTGAGCCATGAATCATGAATCTGGTACTGCACAGACATTGCAGTTCACCGTGCTGAGGGCAGTGTCTGGTGCATGCATCTTCCGGTGTACACTGCTGTTGTTGTGTAGCAGCACTGTTAGTGTCCTAACCTGTGTGATACCCACGGAGGTCGCTATGTAAGCCATGTCCTGCAGCATAAGGCAGTATGTGTGTACCAAGGAGCCTTGCCATTATACATCGGGCCATGGGTGTCACGTGCAAGATAACCCGTGCACATCATTGTGGCTTCCCTAGCATGTAAGCACACGTTGACAGCCAGTGGATACCCTATGAATGACAGTGGAGACTGAGCATAATGTAGACATACAACACCCTTCCCACATATAGTGGTAGAATATCTGGTAAGGGTATGTTGGCAACCAAGATCAGGCTCATACTGGCCTGTGCCACATGCTGAGAGATCCATTCTATGTTCCCTATCATGTAGTCCAGGGAGGTATGTCTCAGGCAGCCACACTGGCATGGTCAATGAGTGAGTCATATCTGTCCATGCCTCTGACTGACCTGTATGCATGTGTGCTGTGGTGGACCATAGTGCCCCTGAGTCATATCACTGTGACCTTCACCAGATACAGCCTGTTGAGCGGGACCCCAGTGCAGCACACATGACAGGTACCTGACACGTCTGTAGCAGGTGTGTTGTGTAGCCCTACAGGCTGTGAGTGTGTGGCACAGGGGATGTGCGTGCCATGTGTGGCATGTGCTCTGTTCCGACGGAACATATGCCTGTGTGCCAGCTGCGGAGGTGTGTGATGCCCAGGCAGGCTGCTAGTCTGAGTCTCCACATATGCCCCAGTGTGTTCAGCATGCTGTCAGTGTGTGTCAATGTCTGACTGGTATTGTCGTCACTGTAATATATTGTATTGATTTATTTATTTGTCCTACATTTGTTGACTGGGATAGCCCAACTGGATGCATGTCCATTTCCAGGGGAGGCCCGTGGAGACAAGCTATGAGGGTAGCAGATACAGCATTACATAATACTAGCATTACATAGTACAAACAGATTATTTACAGAGATTACATAAGTAAGCAAGTCAAACATGTTCCACAGGTTAATGTTAGACCTGAGCACAAGCCAGGATTAAATTAAAATTACACAGTAAAGTGGTTCACAGAAGTTACACATTCGAGTTAGCCAGGCTTGATACATTGACATAGCCAGTTAAGTGACAAATGTTGTTTGAGTCTACTGTTAAATGACCTAAGGTAGACAGTAGGGTAATATCAGCTGGAAGTGAGTTCCAGGATCTACTTACAGGGTTTGCAAAGAGAGAATCACCAGCTGTGTTATTAAACTTGCTAGTCTGAAGTAGTACTTTGTTAGAGGATCGAAGCAGTCTAGGAGTGTTATAGGGGGTGATAATAATTGAAGTGAAGGAGTATTGTCTGGATTATAGAGGATTTTATAGGCCATAATCAGTTGGTTATACTGTATTAGGCTGGGTATTGCAAGCCAACCAAGCTGATTTAGATTGATGCAATGATGTGTCCTAAAAGGCGGGCCAGTGGCAAACCTGGCAATGTGGTTGTAGCAAACCGAGTGCTTGTTAAGGACAGTCTTGTTCATATTCGAGAGTAGAGGGGATGCATACAGAAGGGTTGAAACAAGGTGTGAGCGAGCTATGGCACCTTTAGCTGGAGGGGCTAGGAAGGTTTTAATTCTGTAAAGTGACCCTAGTTGTCTATTGATGGCTTTGCTAATCTGGTTAACATGTATGTCACATATGAGATTATTGTCTATGATGACACCTAATAGTTTCGGAGATGGGTCAGGGGAGATTATTGTGCCATCAGTTGATGTTATGGTAACGGTGAAAGTGGTAGACCTACGTGTTGGTGGAATAATAGTAGTTTAGTTTGATTGGTATTTAGGATCAGACGATGTTCAGAAAGCCAGTTCGCTATTGTATTAAAGGTGGTCTGGGTAGCTGACCATAACTCTACTGGAGATGTGGCTGAGCAGATCAGAGTAGAGTATACAGCATATTGGATACACCTGACTGTTGGGATGACAGTATAACGGTCGTTAATGAAGATGGAGGACAGCAAGGGCCCTAGTATAGAGCCTTGTGGTACTCTGAGGGTGTTAGGTAGAAGGTTAAAGGGTTTGTTCTGCCAGAGGCCAGCCTGCTGTCGACCATGCAGGTAGGATTGCCACCATTGGAAGGCTCCAGTATCTAGACAGTCTTTGCAGAGTGTGGAGTACAAGTTGGTGATCAACCATATCGTATGCCTTTGACTTATCCAAAAAGAGGGCTGTGGATATATAATTATTGTTACAAGTATGGCTTATGGTGTTAGTAAAGGCTAGGAGGCCTGACGTAGTGCTGTGATGAGGACGTAAGCCATGCTGAGTGTCTGCCATAATGCGAGTTTGGATTAGGTGGTGCATGACTTGTCTATGACGAAAGTTTCCATAATCTCTGCAAGTGGAGAGAGTATAGCTATTGGCCTATAATTGGAGACTTCAGTAGAGCTGCCTCCTGTGTGAAGTGGGATTACATATGACATTTTCCAGATGGTGGGAAAGTTAGATTCTAACATGGTTCCTTTGATTACCTTTGAGAAGGGGTAAGCAATAGCATCATCTGGTTTTGATAGGTACTCGGCAGGGAGTTGATCAGCAGAAAGTGTAGTGGGTTTCACTGTTACAATCAAGGTACGGAGAAGTGAAGTGGCGACTGGTTGGCAGCTGGACGCAAGTAGTTTTCTAGGGGTGCTGCTTTCAGGACCAGGGGAGCTAGGAGGTAGATGGCTAGCTAGGGCCTGAAATGTCTCAGTAAAGGACTGGTCAAAGCTATCAGGAACATCTTCAGTGGTATTATCAATAGTAGCAGCAGGGATTGGGGTTGACGTTTGTCCTGGACGTAGTATATATGACATGCCACCTGACAGGGTATGGCATTACTGGGTTCAGAGAGACCATTCCCCAGATTGGCTGTGTGGTGGCATCCCACACATGTGTTGTACGTTCCTGGCCAAGGGTGATGGCTGACTGCATACATGTGGCAGCTGTGACAATGACACATGACTCACATAAACCACGACTGGACCATAGAGGCGATTCACAGGTTACCTTTGCACATGCCACCCTAGTAGTGTGATTGCCATGGTGAGTACCAACACATAGGGCCAATGGGGAACAACATACTGAAGGTGTGTATGTGTGGGTGGACTGCCACTGTTTCATAGCACTGACATATATGACTGCACACGTGGGTAAATGCCAGGTAAGACGTGTGCAATGTGTCACAGGCAACGTACATGCGTACAGGACAGACAGTGACGTTCTGTCATGTGTAAAGTTGACATACATATCGTGACGCTATGCAGATGTCACTAGCAGTCTACAGAAGCACTGTAACTCTGCATTGCAGGTGTAAGCAGTGTTCCAGGGGACCCCAAGCGAACATGCATGCAAACAAAGCTACAGTACACAGGGCTGGAAGTAGTGCATTATACAACAAAGAAGGGGTAACAATAACAGTAAGTAACAATGCAAATATGTAGGCACTATCAACATGTACCCAGGAATACGCAGCACAGATGCCCATGGTAGAACCGATATTATGTCATACTTATTTGTGATTTGGATTACATTGGTACTGCACACATATCTACATGCGCGAACATCCACATGGCATAGCCGTTGTGGGCATCTTGACACCATTACTGTACATGTCCACCATTGCATATCACTACTTGCATTAGCTTTCCCCCTGTGCTACCCATGTATGCGGCTATCTGTTGACAACCTTACCACCGGCATGCAATTATGTGCAGCTGTTATACTTTGGTATGTACTATGGGTGCAGATAACAATTCAGGACATTCATACAGTTACTACAGCAGGCATGCTGGGTAAACACACAGTCATAGCAGCACACTGTACTGTTACCAATATGATACTACTAATACACATCTATGTAGTCACCCTGTGCATCAGCAACGTGTTTACCTGTTCCCCCAATGATGTTGGAGATTGCAGGAGGTGGCACAGTGTCATCATATGCACAGGGTGTGGATTAGGTATGCCTGAGTCAGCCACTGATACCACCAATTGACATGTGTGTGTATGTGTGTTGGTGAGGGGCAGCAGTACAGGGTGGGGCAGTGTTGGTGCAGTGTATGCGTGTATGTGGTTGCCCTAAGTGTTAACATTTCACATGTGTGTATGCACGCACACAGTTCCACCTCATGGCTGCCATATACAGGGTTTGTGGACAGCCACAGACTGCACCTGGCAGGCCATACAGATCAGTGTCTGTGTGCACGGACACGGTACCTGTGCCTGGCAGGGGTGCTACGGACCGTATCCAGTACAAAGCCGGACTGGGAACTGTCATCAGAAGCTGGGGTGTGTTGATTGGACACATGTCCCTGTTGGGACTGTCCAGAGCCATGTGCACGTGGTCTCCTGGGGTGTTCCGATGACAGCACAGACCCAGCATTGCTGGGGCTTCTGCTGGCACTATGGGGGCGTGCGCGAGCCTGTTGTCGTCCGTGCCGACTGCCAGCTGCTGCTGCTGCCGGCATACGGCCACGTTGATGCCGCAAACGCCCACAATTGCCCTGGCTCATGGACATCTGGTTGTGGAACTGCTGTAATATGTCCCCACAACGTCTGTCTATGACATCTGTGAAGTTACGGATAGCATCCGCAATGTCACGCATACTGTCTGTCATGGCTGTGCGACATGCTCTGAGCTCCCTCAGACCCTGTCTGGTGTACCTTTCCATACGTGACTGAGCCTACATGACAGTCCAAAACATAGCTGAGGTTGACAGACCTCTTTGGGCACGTCGGCCAGAGGCAGTACGCCCACGGATGCTCCCACGAGAACCCAAGGGCAACTGTCTGTGTGGTACCATCGGAGGACCCTGCCCATGGCTGCTGTGTGGGGATGCATATGCCACAGGTACCACATTACCCTGGTCTATGCCCGCTGTAGCCTGTCCATCACCTAGGGACAATGGTGACAAAGGATGTACAGGCAGGATGACTGTGCGCAATGATGGGGTTGACAGCTGTGTACTGTCAATTGGCTGACCAATGGCAGACCCTGACACACCTTCCTGTACCATTACACAAATATCATCATTACCAGTAGCCGTGGCACAGGATTCAGGTTCCCTGCTGCAGGTCACCAGAGCAGCCCCAGAACCTGTGGGATGAAGACAGGAAACACAGTTTAGAGGCTCCAGACATTGTTACCAGTGATGCACTTATACACACATGCACACATGGACACATGCACACAGGCACACATGCACACATGCACACGTGGACACATGCACACGTGGACACATGCACACATGCACACGTGTTCACATGCACACATGCACACATGCACACATGGTCATGTGTGCACATGCACACATGCACACGTGGACACAGGCACACAAGCACACATGCACACATGCACACATGCACACGTGGACACAGGCACACATGTACACATGCACACGTGGACACAGGCACACCTGCACACATGCACACATGGGCACAGGCACACCTGCACACATGCACACATGCACACCCCGCAGTATACACACAGAGCACTACTGAGTTACACTACTGTTACTAGCATTATCAGGACTATTATAGGTTATGTTAAACACACTCACCAGCATGGATGGCCTGTCTCACTGTAACCCTGGAGGGACCTGCAGAAATGATGAGATTAATGTCAGTGGGCACATCTGTGCCATTGATATTGCATATGATACAGTGTACAGAACAGTCAGGTGTACATATGGCATATTACCTGCACGCTCCATGTCGTGCTGCTGTGTGGAACCAGCCTCCATCATAATGCAGGTGTACTGCTGTTGGTGTTCTGGGGCTGGAGCCACAACACTTAGGAGTAGCCCCTCCAGTCTGGTGAGGGGGGATGTGTGGCCACCCCACCTCCTGTGGCGACCTGTTGACTGTGGATATCTGATGCATGCTGCCAGACACTTCAGATTAAATCACTGCAGTGATGTCGTACCTGCTCATATGTCCTGTTATGCATGCCAATATCATTTACCCTACGGACAAGGTCTTGCCACAGTGCGGCCCTCTCCTGCTGATTCTGACTGGTGCGGGAAATCAGGATGTCATACTCCCGCACCAGGCTCTGGTGGATCTCCTCATCTTCCGCCACAGAGTAGGCGGGGTTACGCTGTCGCGCCATCTCCCTGGAAGAGAACACAGACAGGATATCAGCAGACCATGTCAGCAATATATGGCACACATACTATACATGATACTCATGTGTAGTGATATACTACTACTCCCATATGTTGCATGTGTGTGTCGTGGTGGATACACAGGTACATGGCCAGATATCAGTGCTCAGCCAACACCTGTGCAACAATACCTACCACATTCCACACAACATAGTAGCATGCCCCGTCGGTCAGCACACACTGACAGGTCCAATGCACAACCTCACTCTGGGGGTTCATCCCAAGGTACTGTATGTGGGACACCGTCCACTACTGTGATGTGGACAGACGTTACTCGGCCTGGATATACATATCCCACCACCACCACCAGCACAGTAGACTACTTTGATATGTATGTGATTAGACAGTTATTCACTTGCTGGGACTGAGATGGTATCCATGCAGCACACTGGGTCAGTGGAAGCCACAAGCCACATTGCTGACCCCTTTGCAAATGCTTACCACGGACATGCCACGGATTGCATGACACTTGCACACACATGTCTAACCCAGACCCTATGAACAAAGGTTAGGCATCCTGTCCGGTGGACCCCAGACAGAGGCAGATTGTATGACAATAGCAGGAGGCTACTGCAGGACAGAGCACATTCACATTAAGGGTAGGCATCTGTGGTCAGCACTGGTACTATGCTACGGTCCCTCATAACAACAGCCATGGCCTACTCTGGGAGGGAAATGGACACAAACACTATGGATGACCACAAGGCCTTCTTCAGTTATGTTACACATATGGACCACATGCCCCAGATATGCTCTGTGTTTATCCACACCTACTTAACATTCACCGAACACACGGATATTGGCAACAATCCTGCAGACATGTTCGGTGCACATATCCCCCCTCCTTCTCCCCCACCTTTGAAATATTTATCCCAGCTGGATGTAACCTCCCTATCATCTCACATGTCCAGGTGAGGGCCGCCCTCAGCAGAGGTGAACACACAGCATCACTGTGACCTCGTGGTCCCCCTGGATGTGTGCTACTGGCACTCTGAGAGGACATACCACCGCATGTAACACTGATAGTTTGTCTTGGCCGTGCTACAGGATATGTACCTGGACAGTGGCATACAGCAACAGTGGTCCCACACCACTAAGGGGGCACCTCGACTGACCCTGGGAATTACCACATCATATGCATAACGGGCCTGGCCTGCTAAGCTATGGAATTATGCAGTATGGGGTGCATATGCAGTGACATCAGGTACCTGCAGACACTTGTTCCCAGCCAGTGTGCCTTTGGGATGGGCTGATCCTGACTTTTGAGCCTGGCTGACATTTCAAAGCAGTCACTACAGCCATTGCAGGGCCAACGCACAGACACATGCTGCCAGGATCCTGGCCTATGACTGATTCACATGTGATGTATGGACATCCCCTTTTGGTGGAACTATGTACACACAACATATCACATGGACATACCTATGGATACATACCTATGACACATTTGGAGGGTTCACAGTATGCACACTATTAACCTGCTACTTTGCATTACCTCTGTTTGTCGCAGCTGGTTGCGTTACCACAGCTTCTGCTTGCTGCTGCTACTGTCAGTGCTGACAGCTTCGGGTTACAGAGTCACAGTGTCTGGTTTTTATTTTTTTTGCTCTCTCTCTCTCTCTCTCTCTCTCTCTCACTTCTCGCTCTCCCTCTGTCTGCTTACAGACAATGCAATGAATGTATTGCATGTGGGGAGTGTTAGCAATGGATGCTTTTGTAGGTATCTGCATAGGTCCATGTGATGGCCTCTGCACCAATTGTAAGCCAGCATTTGCTAATAGCATACAGCCAGTTGTGTACTGATTGCAGTTCTCACTGTGATTTCAGGTCAGTGCTATAAAATGGTATGTGGGATAGGCGTTGCCCTTTCAGATTGTGAGGGCGGGGACCATGCTGGTATGCTGTGGACAGTGTTCTGTGAGTGTAAAGGTTAGTATCTCTCTCATGCTTCAGGCTGTGTTGTATATTCACAATTCTCCATTCCTCTCTCATGTTCCCTGTAGCAAGTGTGTATGCACATTGACTCCTACAACTATATATAGATATATTTATATATATATATATATATATATATATATGTACATATGCATACATATATCTATGTACTTTAACTGACCTTATTATCTACAGGCTGCCAACTAGCATGGCTGTTTCTGTTCACACACTACTATTATGGAAATCCAATAGTTTTGACATTTATTTTAAATGACATGCTTTGTGTACTACACATCCTATATTCCCTTTACATTCATCCCTACTATTACATGTTATATTTATTTTAGCACAATGTTTTTGTATAAGAGTCATGGCTTAGTGGTAGGTCGTACAGACTAGTGTTTCCAAGGTCCTGGGTTTGGGACTGACAGTGGGATTTTACTTTTCTTTTGAACTGAGTACAGGACCTGTCAATCACAGTGACTAAGGCACTTTTAAGCAGTTGTAACCGGGCTAGTGCTGGTTTGCGTGGAGCTTATGCATGCGCACTGGCGGTTAGCTCTGCGCACACCCGCTTACAACCGCTTAACGGTGCTTACTCTGGTGCACACCCGCGCTATTTTCTTTGAAAGAAAAGAAAATGGGGAGACAGGAAAGTGGTGAAAAAGGGGTCACAAAGAGTGTAAGACAGTAGGGAAACAAGCTTGGGATGTGCAGGAGGGATGTAGGTAAGGCCCATAGCTGCCCATTCCTTCATCAGCAACAGCTGTGCATATGTATGTAATTTGGTGTGACATTTGAAACCTTCCACCCCTGAGAGAGGTGTCAGGACAACAATAATACTTGTTGTACAGCCAATTGTAATTGATAGGTTCCATGTCCAGCAGACATGTGTGCGGAATGGGCAGCTATGTATGGGGCATAATTTTTGTGGGTACAGAGTGCCCTTTTTTTTTTTTTTTTTTTTTTTTCAGGTGAGAGTGGTATGTCAGGTGAAGGAAGTCAGTACAGCTGGGGAGGTAGGTTGGGTAGGTAAACAGACAAGACAAACAAGATGCATACAGGAGTGGTGTATGACATTTGTGCGGGGGTTACACAATTGACGGGGACGGAGGTTTGGATATCCAGAGCCCATGAGCCCACAGATGGCAACAGTGGAACTGATATCCCCACCCATAGGCAGTTGCCACTGTTCCTTCACTGTCCAGGATGGGGCTGTGCTGGGGGCTGTGTAGGCGGGGCAACAGGCATGCCCGTTAGTTGCACCACCCGTGCCTCGAGCTGGCGTAGGGGCTCAAGGACAGAGTCCCGAATCTCCCTACGCACCACAGTCCGGACGCTACGGAGGGTGAGTGGTGGTTCTCCTCCGGCCGCACTTGCAGAGGGGGGGGCGAGCCCCATCCCCTGCAGCGCTTCCACCCGCAGGTGGCACAGGGCCACCGGAGGAGGGTCCAGACTCGGCACTAGTGCCAGGTGCACTCGCCAGCTGAGGTGGGAGAGGTGGGTCCGCTGGAACCCGCCTTCCCTGTCGTACTATGTTTTGCATTATGTCATGACAGTTTGGGTTAGTGACATATAATACCATTCACAATTAGTTGTAACAGCATGCATTAGTATTCCCATTAACCAAACACCCAGATATTCACACCATTGAACAGCGTGCATAACACATGCATAATTTGAACAGAAATACACAGTCCAACAACATGCAGAGTTAATTGATGGCAACAGGCCATCAGGTGTGGATGTATGAACAGGGCAGATGCATCAACGGACATGCAAATATATATGACCCAACAGGACAAGCGTCCAGGGGTGTTAATTGTGATTGCACATACCATTTTCACATGGAATGGGTTATATGTGGTTATAGGGTGGGGTAAAGAAAGTAATATTAACACCTTCGAATAACAATACATATACTGTACATTTCTAATAGCTACAGTTATATACACACTACTGTTCTAACTACAGTTTCCTATATGATAACTATTTCACCTTGGTGATAGGACTGTTACTGCAATATCAATATACATTTTAGTGTTCTTCATACACATTCATATCTAGCTTTGTTCAGCTACATCATCTTGCTACATTTGCTTTATATAGCTGTAGACAAGTGTGGATGTTTGGTATATCAGACAATCATCCTATCTGCGTATTTCAGACTGAGAGCAACATATCCAGATTTTGGGATACACATTCCACATGCAGCAACACTTTGAACATATTTCGCTGTTTGGTTATGAATCTCACATGCATTTCATTCTGTCTTGACTGCAGTATACTTTATTCAGGGGTTATTACTACAGTATTGCTGGATTCATGACACTTTCTCACACTCTCTCACTTGCTTTCATTTTACTATTCAGGATGGTACTTCTAGGCTTTATTGACATGTTTTAACAGTAGTTATTACAATCCTTTCCAGCAGTCTCACTATTGTCATGTTTCAGTATTTCCACAGGGATATATTTCACACATGTGATTTCATCATCTTCTGCAGCTATACTTTTCAGCCTGCTGCAGGTTGTGTACTATTTTCTTACAGGCAGGGCATTTTTATTTCAGAATATATGTCGGACAGTTTCATGTTTAGGTTAAACTTACAGGCTGAAAACTCTTGTAATCAAGCAATACTTGCATACACTTTCACACTGTTACTTGCAGATTTTATTCCTTACTGACTACATTGCACTCTTTTGCTGACTGTCATACTTTTATATTTCTTTACAGTTACTGGTAGTGGATTTCTGACCTGCCTGGTGGCGCAACCGCACCAGCCTATTGCCTTAGGCTCTGCGGTTCACAGAACGGACACCTGCAGCTGTAATATAAATGAAGTAATATTGGAATACACATCTCCATAATATCAGCTAGTTTAATTTTTTACATACATAATTAAATATTACTTACTCAGTAGTGAGGCGTTGGGTGTTTGCCGGGCCTCCTTGATCCAAAGGTTCAGTTGGTCCTGCTTGTATCTCTTCAGGTCCGCATGGTGGTGACGGACCTGCTCACCAGTCCTTGGAATCCCTGTGGCACTGGTGAGATCATGAGCCAACTGGTCCCACACCTCAGCCCTGTATGGTCCCCAGAGGACCTGGCCCTGCATGAGTTGGGCCTCATGATTGTGGACTAGGAGCCAGGCCATGTACCTGGACTCCTCAACACCCCACCTCTGTGCTCGAAAGCGACTACCCTCTCCTACTCCTGACATTCTGCCTGCAGGTCTGTTCTACAATCGTTTATGCTGTGTATTCCTGCCTATGGGGCTTATATAGTCCGTTTTCCCGCATATCTGTGATTGGCCATTTTGGAATTGTATCAACTTCAGTAAACCTGCATTGTCATGCTCTAGTTTGTATTCATTCCTATATATTAGCTATTATTGCATTTGCAGGTACAGTTGTCATGGCTTAGTGGTTCTGTACCTTGACTATGGTGTATAGTATCCTGGGTTCGAACCTGGCCACTGCTTTTTATTTTTCATGACTGTCTAGACATGCTGAGGGGTGTGTCTGTGTAAAGGCAGTTTTGATATGGCTTGCTCAACGTTGCCCGTCGGTTAGCTTGTTTGCGTGATTAGCCGCGCATAAGCGAAGCTGCTTTAAGCCTCATTTGGCTATCGGCATGCATATTACGCTCAGCTCAGTTAGGGGCACATAGATTTAGCGTGTTAAACCACTGCTCAGCTACGGGCACTCATTTTGCACCAGTTAAACCACTGCTCATCTACGGGCAGATGCACTCACCCTGTTAAACTGTAGCTCATCTATGGGCACATCTGGCATTTTTTATTCTTTTGTTACCTCACATTTCTTCAATATAAATGGGCTATTTCATTACATTTTACATAAGTTGTGGTTTTATGTGTACATATTTGTCCGGGACTTGTTTCCTGCTTATTTTGCAAAAAAACAAATTGGTGTTGTGGGGGCTCGAACCATGAATGCCCGCTCTGCAGCCAACATCTCTACCGCTACGCTATTGCTTCCTGGTTTATTTTGCATATTTAGTTCTTATATGCTTTCCCACTGACTGCTAACTGTAGCTGCGCTACGGGCACGCCCGCGCAAATGAGCGCACTCATGGTTAAACATCTTTACAATTTAAAAAAAAATATAACATGTTCATTTATATTTATTTTATGTTCATAGTCTGTGGGGGCATGTGTTGTGTTCTGTTTATTCACATTTCCGTGGACTCTGTCGTGGGTGTTTCCTTTCGGTACTTTTCCTCTTCTTGGGGCGTGTCCGCTTACAGGGCTCGGCCTACGGACACGCCCCTACTGTCTTACACAGACCGTGTTGGCCTTCAGTGTGATTCAGCATGCTCTCATTAATATGCAGAGCATGCTGACATCACTCCGTTTAACTGCAGCCTCCATGTATGAGTTATAACTCTTACACGGAGGCTTCATGAATCCTGCCCAATGCCTTTCTCCTTAGCAGACAAAAGAAATGCATCGATTTGTTTCTTAAAACTAGGACTGGGATCTAAAGGCATATGTATATAATACTGCCCATCATTCAGTTGCCTTTCTGCTTTCAACATTATATTGCACCTAATCCATAACAACCACCGCCCCTCCCTTATCCGCAGGTAGAATCACTAAATTTTTATTATTTTCCAATTCATGTAAAGCCTGTTGCTCAATCTTTGAGAGGTTATTGGGCTTGATCCCAAGTTCCCTGAAATGGAAATGTAGATCTTTGAGAATGCTTGTTTGAAACATCTGGACATTCTCATGCATGGGGGGACATGAAGTTGGATTTGTGGTTCTTAAACACATCATCCACTCTATAGTTATAAAATTTAGCAGTTGGCAAAAGGATGTGACATCCTGTGCAAGAGACTCCTTAGAAGCCAAGAAGCCAGGTACAAAATTGAGCCATTTATTTAACTATTGAATATGAGTTGGTGACAAAGACTCTGATGAAATGTTTAACACATTACTGCTTTCAATTACTTCTGTATCATGAGTTTAAGTAAGCCCTCTGTCCTGTCTACCCTTGGTGTGTTTTCTCCCTGCCCTCCTTGTCCTACTCTTAAAGGGATTGCTGAATTACTACATTTGGACAAAGGAAAGTCTGTGGTATGCTGTATGTCTAGGTCTGTGGCTGAATATGAATCATCCCCAGATATCCCATTATGAGATGATGTGGACTTCTTAAGTATAGACCTGGGCTGTTTACGCTTGAAAGTTTTCTTATTCCCATTCTGAAATTTAACATGTTTGTGCTGAAAGGATTGCCCCTGTCATAATCCTCCATATCTCTTTGGAACTTGTGCATTTTCCTCTCCTTAAGTTGTTGTTCTAAGTTGAGTAAGTCCTGACTCCATTTATTTAAGCAAGTAGTATATGAAGGTTGACCTTCAAATTTCTTTGTTTCCTCAAACATCCTGGCTGCCTCTGATATACTCATATTTGTGATACGATCATAATAAGCGGACATTATCTCCATGAACCCCATGGAGGCTTTTTGTTGGGCCGTGGCCCATTGTTTGGCCAATTCTGTATCTATATTTGCTACCAGAGGTTGGGTACGTACTCTGAGACCTCTGGGTGAAATTCCCTTGGCTAAATAAGCCTTAAAGAGTCAGTGGTACCAGACATTGGTCCGTAAGGACCTCATACATTTGATCAATTTTTGAAAATGGGAGATACATATATTCTCTGGTTCCACTGGGTCCAACCCAGTGTTAATATCATTAGTGAGCCCAAGACCAAAAATGCACAGGTCATCCCTGTCTGCTGATAAGCCTTGTAGAATCTTGGTTAAATCCATTTTGTGATAGCCCAATCACTTATGGGTTGCAATGTAAATATATATATATATATATATATCTATATATATATATATATATATATATATATATATATATATACATGACTGTGATCTTATTTAGACACAATAAGTGCCAACAGACAATAATATTATAAGTGAAACCAAAAGGGGAATGAATGAGAGAGCTCAGATAAGTATGAAGAAAATAATGCATATCAAATAATACCCCACTGGTATTCATAGACCATACCATACCATAGTAGCCCTATGGTCAAACCCAAGGGAATGGTAATGACAAAGCATATATCTAAACCAAAAAAGTTTATTCAGCAATGCTACGTTAGTTCCTCAATAGTATATTTATACCCATTCATGATGCAATCACAAACAAAACTTCAGTTCAAATAAACAGACAATAATAGCCCTTGCCAAGCTCCACCTTAAAAATGTGTTTCAATATGTTAGAGAGACACCCATATTCAATACTGAGTCCCCCTGGATGAATCTATGATTTCCACAAACATATTAGCAATGCTACATCCGTCCCTATGCAAAATGTATTTATATCCATTTGTGATGTAATGCCAAACAAAAATCGATGCTGGGGAACGAACAATAATAGCTCTTGCTTCCAAATGTTTCCTCTTACATGTTCTCTTCTTAGGGACCTCCTCAGTGGTGCATTCTGCGGAGGTATCAGAAGAAGTGGGGATACCCAGATGGGAAACCTGAGGTTCCAGTACTGGCTGTCCCTATGGAGAGAATAGTTGAGACTCCAGATGCAGAGATGGGACAGATGTATACAGAGGATTTGAGGGGGTAGGCAACATCTGAGTTAAGGGTGCAGACAGGGCTGCCTCTATGACCACAAAGGCAGGCCACCCCAGGGAGGGATAAGATCCTGGATACAAGACATGACATCTCTGATCCACAGTCCCATGCTGCCCCAAGGATAGTCCACCTGAGGCTGAAGTCAGACCTGAACTGACCATTGCCGAAACTCCAATGTGTAGAGATGGCTCCAAAAGCCTTGGATTTGAATGAAGCACCTCGGACTCAGCAGGGTAGACTTGGTTCTGAGAGCTTCTCCTGATCCAACTGAACCAAAAGCTCAGAGCAAGCCTCAGATCCAAGGATAAAGGTGTCTTCAGATCCAAAGCCGATTGGCCCAGGTGACTCAGATCCAAGGGCTCAAAGACCATTAAGGGAGCCAGAGAAGGAACTGATAAAGGTGCAGTAGTGCATGCATGCATCTCTTGATGGGATTGGAGCTGAAAGGGTAACTGGCTAGCTCTGTGTCAAGAGGATCCTTCTCACTAACCTCTCCACATCCTCTTCTGTAAGGCTTCTGGAAGAGTGAGTGGATAATCCTGAAGGAAATTTAGTTCTTTCCATAAAAGAAGACAGGACCCTGGATGGAATTGGATCGACTAAGGGTGAGTATCTGGTTCTGGGTAAAATTTCCACATCCAAAATTATTTTTATCAGATTTGAGTGGGTCTGATCCAATATATTTTTAAATTTAGCAACTTTTGAATCTTAAGAGACAGTCGGATCCAAAGACTGTTTCTTAGGAGGGATTCTAAACATCACATGTGATTGCTGACAGACTGTATTTATTTATAGAGGATGACATCACCCCTGTATGCTGAGAAGAAGATGTTTGGGTAGGAGTGTCTGACATAGCTGCGGATTCACAGACTACTATTTGAATGAACACACACTCAATTTAACGGGTGAAAGTGGAACCACTCCTGATCTAGATGCACAAGCTGCAGAAATCAGTACTTAATACTGGCATCACTGCACAAGTCTGTCTTTAATAGTGCCAGGGTACATTTTTTAGAGAATGACATCATCAGTATATGCAGAGAAGAAGGTGCTTGCAGGAGTGTCTGACATAGCTGTGGGCTCACGTACGGGTGTAAAATGGCCTCCAGATTGATAGTTGAATGAACACAGACTCAAGTTGACTGCTATGAGATTAGAATTCCTATCTAATTACACTATTACCTATCTAATTACACAATCTAGAGAACACAGTACTTAATGCTCATACCACCACAGAAATTTAATTTTAACGGTGTTAGAGTGAGTGTTCTTTATAGAAAATGACATCATCATTGTATGTTGAGAAGAAGATGCTGTGAGGGCTGTATGAAATTGCTGTGGAAGCATCTTATGAATGTTGCTTGAGTGAGGTGATAGACTCATGGTCTTCTGACTACATGTACAAGTTGACAGCTGTGAAATTAGAACCCCTACCTATCTAATTACACAGTCTAGAGAACACAGTACCTAATACTCATGTTACCACTGATGTCTGATTTTGACAGTGTCACAATGAACATTATAGAGGATGACATCATCATAGTGTTGCAGGTAACATATAGTGCTACAGTACTTGTGTGCAAGGCCAGGATTTGTGATATGATTGTGTGATCACACATAAATACATCATGACAACCTAGGTGAAATAAACTGTCATAAATGCATATTGCAGAAGTGAGACAGACATGTATCTGTTTGTCAGGATGTTGTGTAGATCACTCACACACACACACACACACACACACACACACACACACACACACACACACACACACACACTTTGTAAACCACAGTAGTGCAATAATGGAGTTATGTTCCTTCATATTCAGGTGAAGGTATGTCCGCATTAATACAAGTTACTGACAATATCAGTGGGATATGATCATGGATGAACAATGTCTAGTATTACTATACTCCCATACTAAATGTAATAATGCACAGGGGAACCAGGGTTCAAATCCAGATGATTCTCTCTCTTTTTTTTTTTTTTACAAATGGTGTTAGAATGTCATTTGTAAGTAATAAATCTGACTATCAAGGACTACACCAAAGGGTGTGTCTTCCCCAAATTGCATCAGTGATGAATACCACAATATACTTGTACAACTAATTGTGGTTTTGCATGTCTCACTACAGATTACAAGTTAATTGTGTGCACTGCTTGCTACAAATGACAAGGCATGATACATCTTTTGAAGTGACTATTATAACTCAGCAGATATGGCTAAGTATTTGTAAGGCCATATATCCTAAAAAGTGTGTGCAGAATGCTTCCTCACATTAAGGGCAGTTTCCACATCATATTAAATGAACATTTCATCCATCATCATCTGAACATGACATAAAGAAAATCCTGAAGCAGATTTTGAAACCTTGCACACTACAGGAACACTGATCACTTATTGAATCAAGGTAACATGATTGTATTATCACCAACAGAGTCATGCCATAAGCAGAGACTATGACATGACCTTTACATCCATCAGCCTAATAGATGCACATATATGAAGAGGGGTGGGAGTGCACTGGTAAATACAAGGAGAGATGAGCATAAACATAACAATGTTTGGTTTAATGGAACATCCATGGACATGTTTTTGGACTGTTCCCACTGATAACCTGCCATGCTGTGTAGCATGAAGTCACTGACATAGGGGTACAGAAAGGTTAGGAGAGGGACAACAGGCTCACAACAAGCAGAACAAACTTGGATAAATATGTCATAATTGTTGGAATGGATGTCAATGCAAATATTTTTTTAGCCAGTATCCAATATATCTCCATGAGAATTCATAACTGGGGCAAATTTTAAGAAGTGGCTGATTAAACATATCATAGACATACAAAAAGAAGTTATGTACTTACCATAACATTCCATCTGTATTGTCCATTTTCATTCTTCCTCAACTGATAGGTTTGAATTTGATCCTTCAGATCTGGCTCTGCATTTGTAAAAGCTCGTGGCAACTTAAAACTCTCAAACTTCTCCCTTACCCAGAATGCACCAACCTCAATTACCTCAGATCTTGTTTGCTGGCTATAGCATAAAGAAATAAAATCTTATATAACTAGACATAAATGTTGAAACAGAAAAAAAGGTTAGAGAAGGTCATATCTGGAGCTTTGCAATGCTTGGAGTATACAAAGGTTTTCATATCCACGCAATCTTCCAGGAAGCCAAAAGGATAGGGGTTGCTAGGTGGGGAGTTGAGGAAGAATGAAAATAAGAAAAACACAAAGGCCAGCAAACTGTGGTGTAGAAATGTATTTATCAAAGCATATAAAAGAAGAGCAATCACAAACCAGTTTTGGCTGAGCAAGTTAAGCAGCCTTCCTCAGTGTTAAGTGAAAAAACATAAAAGTCAATGCCCTTATATAACCCAATGTAGAAACAAAATTCATGCTCATTGGTTAATCAAAAATTCTCATTAAGCCCTGGTGGAAATAAACCAACCGGCTTAATTATCCATTTATTTTCTTTTGTATTTAATATTGAATGTCACCCTGCTTTATTTGTTCTATTCCCCACAATCCTCTCTATAATAATAAATCTAAAATTAGCATTCTTGTGTGCAATGGAATGTTTAAACAGTGCATTACTGTTTTCTTTTTTTTTTTTTGGTCCTAATGTCACTACAATGTTCGGATATCCGTAATCTCAATGGTCTAGAAGTTTGTCCTATATAAAAGGCAGAACAGGTGCACATTGCAAGATAAATCACCCAGTCGATTCCACAACTGGCATAGAACCTGATGTCATAGACAGTCCCTGTATTCCTGCTAGTAAATTATTTGGATTTCATCAACCTATGGCAGTGTGTGCAGTGTTCACAAGGGACACAGGCAGAAAGTAAATCCCCTGTCATAGTTCTCTGAATGGGATCCGGTATGTATCTAAAGCCATGTTTGAAGTGATTAAAATGAGATCCAAGGATCCTCCCTCTACGAAAAGAAAAAGAGCATCTGTCCTGAAGAAAATCTGATATCCTATTGTCTTCTTGGAGGCTATTCCAATGTCTTTGGATGCTATCCAATAACAAGTTAGTGCTTTCCCATAGGTTACAAACCGAATCACTGTATCACCCCTCTGTGTTTTATCTTTGTATTTCAAAAGGTCCTTTCTGTCTAGTCCTGAAACCCAATTAGTGGCAGTGAGTATATCCCCAGTTTTATAACCCCTGTTCTTTAACCTCATCGTCAGGTCCTGTTTGAAATGTTCATAAGTTGCTGGATGTGAGCAGATACGCTTCATCCAAAGGAAATGAGATTTGGGAATGTTCCCTGTAATGCGTGGTGGGTGAAAACTAGATGCATGTAAGAGGGAATTATACTGTGGATACTTGTGGTAAGCCTCCATGTGTAAAGTATTATCCACATTTCTGATGACTAACACATCCAAAAATGTTATCTTATGAGCATAATAGTTGACTGTGAAGTGTATTCCCCACTTACTGCTGTTCAAGTATTCCATAAACTCCTCAAGATATTTAATGTCTGCTCTCCACACCATCCAGAAATCGTCCAGAAACTGCCTCCACATGTCAGTTTCATTTAAATATATATTATGGCTGATGTCATAAATACAATGTTCGTCAATAAATGCCATGAAAAGATTGGCATAAATGGGGGCAAAAGATACCCCTATAGCCGTGCCCTAGACCTGCCAATAACATTTGTTTTGGTAGTAAAAAACATTTTTGGTCAGGACATGTTCTGCTAGACAGATAAGAAAGGTGTTGAAACCTGGTGGGTATAGTTCAGATCTACATAACCAATACTCAAGTGCCTGCAAGCCAGTCCAATGGGGAATATTGGTGTACAAGGCAGATATGTCCAAACTACATAATAACCAACCTGGTTCTAATTACATACCTGAAATAATTTGCAAAAATTCAGTGGTATCTTGAACCCTGGAGCGAACTCATCTGAGTGAAGGTTGTAGATGTTTTGTTAAATATTGAAAAAGTGGTTCTGTGATGGAACCCTTACCTGAAAAAAAAAGGTCTTCCTGGTGGATGATAAAGATCTTTATGCATTTTTGGAAGTAAATAAAGATATTGAGTCCTGGGATCAGACACAGTCAATTGAAATAGTATTGTGATAGAGATAATGCCTTTCTCCTTAGCAGACAAAAGAAATACATTGATTTGTTTCTTAAAACTAGGACTAGGATCTAAAGGCATATGTATATAATACTGCCCATCATTCAGTTGCCTTTCTGCTTCAACATTATATTGCACCTAATCCATAACAACCACCGCCCATCCCTTATCCACAGGTAGAATCACCAAAGTTGTATTATTTTCCAATTCATGTAAAGCCTGTTGTTCAATCTTTGAGAGGTTATTGGGCTTGACCCCAAGTTCCCTGAAATGGAAATGTAGATCTTTGAGAATGCTTGTTTGAAACATCTGGACATTCTCATGCATGGGGGGACATGAAGTTGGATTTGTGGTTCTTAAACACATCATCCACTCTATAGTTATCAAATTTAGCAATCGGCAAAAGGATGTGACATCCTGTGCAAGAGACTCCTTAGAAGCCAAGAAGCCAGGTACAAAATTGAGCCATTTATTTAACTATTGAATATGAGTTGGTGACAAAGACTCTTATGAAATGTTTAACACATTACTGCTTTCAATTACTTCTGTATCATGAGTTTAAGTAAGCCCTCTGTGCTGTCTACCCTTGGTGTGTTTTCTCCCTGCCCTCCTTGTCCTACTCTTAAAGGGATTGCTGAATTACTACATTTGGACAAAGGAAAGTCTGTGGTATGCTGTATGTCTAGGTCTGTGGCTGAAGATGAATCATCCCCAGATATCCCATTATGAGATGATGTGGACTTCTTAAGTATAGACCTGGGCTGTTTACGCTTGAAAGTTTTCTTATTCCCATTCTGAAATTTAACATGTTTGTGCTGAAAGCATTGCCCCTATCATAATCCTCCATATCTCTTTGGAACTTGTGTATTTTCCTCTCCTTAAGTTGTTGTTCTAAGTTGAGTAAGTCCTGACTCCATTTATTTAAGCAAGTAGTATATGAAGGTTGACCTTCAAATTTCTTTGTTTCCTCACACATCCTGGCTGCCTCTCATATACTCATATCGGTGATACGATCATAATAAGTGGACATTACCTCCATGAACCCCATGGAGGCTTTTTGTTGGGCCGTGGCCCATTGTTCGACCAATTCTGTATCTATATTTGCTACCAGAGGTTGGGTATGTACTCTGAGACCTCTGGGTGAAATTCCCTTGGCTAAGTAAGCCTTAAAGAGTTAATTGTGCCAGACATTGGTCCATAAGGACCTCATACATTTGATCAACTTTTGAAAATGGGAGATACATATATTCTCTGGTCCCATTGAGTCCAACCCAGTGTTAATATCATTAGTGGGCCCAAGACCAAAAATGCACAGGTCATCCCTGTCTGCTGATAAGCCTTGTGGAATCTTGGTTAAATCCATTTTGTGATAGCCCAATCACTTATGGGTTGCAATGTAAATAAATATATATATATATATATATATATATATATATATATATATATGACTGTGATCTTATTTAGACACAATAAGTGCCAACAGACAATAATATTATAAGTGAAACCAAAAGGGGAATGAATGAGAGAGCTCAGATAAGTATGAAGAAAATAATGCCAGTATATCAAATAATACCCCACTGGTATTCATAGACCATACCATACCATAGTAGCCCTATGGTCAAACCCAAGGGAATGGTAATGCCAAAGCATATATCTAAACCAAAAAGGTTTATTCAGCAATGCTATGTTAGTTCCTCAATAGTATATTTATACCCATTCATGATGTAATCACAAACAAAACTTCAGTTCAAATAAACAGACAATAATAGCCCTTGCCAAGCTCCACCTTAAAAATGTGTTTCAATATGTTAGAGAGACACCCATATTCAATACTGAGTCCCCCTGGATGAATCTATGATTTCCACAAGCATATCAGCAATGCTACATCCATTCCTATGCAAAATGTATTTATATCCATTTGTGATGTAATGCCAAACAAAAATCGATGCTGGGGAACGAACAATAATAGCTCTTGCTTCCAAATGTTTCCTCTTACATATTCTCTTCTTAGGGACCTCCTCAGTGGTGCATTCTGCGGAGGTGTCAGAAGAAGTGGGGATACCCTGATGGGAAAACTGAGGTTCCAGTACTGGCTGTCCCTATGGAGAGAATAGTTGAGACTCCAGATGCAGAGATGGGACAGATGTATACAGAGGATTTGAGGGGGTAGGCAACATCTGAGTTAAGGGTGCAGACAAGGCTGCCTCTATGACCACAAAGGCAGGCCACCCCAGGGAGGTATAAGATCCTGGATACAAGACATGACATCTCTGATCCACAGTCCCATGCTGCCCCAAGGATAGTCCACCTGAGGCTGAAGTCAGACCTGAACTGACCATTGCCAAAACTCCAAGGTGTAGAGATGGCTCCAAAAGCCTTGGATTTGAATGAAGTACCTCGGACCCAGCAGGGTAGAACTGGTTCTGAGAGCTTCTCCTGATCCAACTGAACCAAAAGCTCAGAGCAAGCCTCAGATCCAAGGATAAAGGTGTCTTCAGATCCAAAGCCGATTGGCCCGGGTGACTCAGATCCAAGGGCTCAGAGACCATTAAGGGAGCGAGAGAAGGATCTGATAAAGGTGTAGTAGTGCATACATGTATCTCTTGATGGGATCGGAGCTGAAAGGGTAACTGTCTAGCTCTGTGTCGAGGATCCTTCTCACTAACCTCTCCACATCCTCTTCTGTAAGGCTTCTGGAAGAGTGAGTGGATAATCCTGGAGGAAATTTAGTTCTGTCCATAAAAGAAGACAGTACCCTGGATGGAACTGTATCCACTAAGGGTGAGTATCTGGCTCTGGGTAAAATTTCCACATCCAAAATTATTTTTATCAGATTGGAGTGGGTCTGATCCAATATATTTTTAAATTTAGCAATTTTTGGATCTTAAGAGACAGTCGGATCCAAAGACTGTTTCTTACTATGCTTCTGATATGAAGAAGCTGTCATCCAAAGTTCTTGATCTCTTCTTTTTTGGATCCAAGTTATCTGAGGGATCCAGAAAAGATCTCTTAAGTGACTTCTCTGAGGCATTAGAAGAGGCTGCTGAGGTGGTCAGAGATGTCTTGAGACATTTTTTAGTGTCCTGCTGAAGGAGGCCGGAAGTAACCTTTTTAAAATAAGCTTGTTCTTGCATTCAACCAGGGCCCTCAGGTTGAACGCATGACAGATAGAAGAGCTTTCTTGAGGGTGGAGGAGCCCACAACAATATACACAAAGTGTATCTGAGTCAGAAAGAGGGATTTTCTGACTGCATTTGCTACATTTTTTAAACTCACTGGATTTTTCTCCTTTTTTGACATCCTGAAAAAACAAACATTAAGAATACAACACCAAGATCAAGCACAAGACCAACAACAGAGACAAAACTATAACTATTAAGAAGATATAAAGATATATATGCCAAGACCCTATTAATCCCTTCCTCATACCTCTCTCTCTACTCATAAAAATCCCCTTCCCATACCTCTCTACTTATAATCTTTCAGCATTCTACTACCATGCTAACACATTTTCACTATCAGTCTAGATCTGTTTTCTGTTATATTATGACCTACTCACATGAACATAAGTCTGATTTCTTTCTCCTTCTCTACACTCTCATGTGATGCTCACTCATTTGTTTATTTTTGTATGTACTTTTCATGCATTTTCTGTTATTGCAAATATGTGCAACAATTTAACTATGGAGTGTTTCTGCTTTATGAATGTATGATATAACTATGTCATGTTCTTGTTTTTTTGAATTTATGCATGTTGCTAGCTACAAAAACAAAATCCTCACTGATTCTAAGGACAACCACAAAGCATTCTATAGCTATGTCAAGAATCTCAATGGCAACACCCAGATCTGCTCTGAGTTACAGCACAACGGCACAAATATTACAGAACCAACTGATATTGCCAGTATCTTGGCAGATAAGGTTCAGTGCTAATTTTACCCCCTCTCACCCCCTAAAGGGCCCATATCTATACAGGAAGAATGCAGAGTCCCTGTAATCACAACTACACAGATAAAAGCTGCACTCTCTAAAGCCAAAAACACAGCATCCATGGGACTGGACAACATCCCAGGCTGCGTTTTACACAAACTTCAGAACGGACCGGCTGCCCACCTAAGCACTATGTTCAATCATAGCCTCATGTCAGGCTTTGTGTCCAATGAATGGCACACAGTAACAGTTATCCCACTCCACAAAGGGGGAGCCAACACTGATCCCGGGAACTATCACCCTATTAGTCTGACGAGCCTGGTCTGTAAGGCCATGGAACGTATCATCATGGAACTCATAAACAAAGACATTGGTAACCTCCAAACTCTGGATCCCACCCAGTTCGGGTTTGTGAAAGGCAGATCATGCCTTCTGTACCTGATTGACTTCTTTGAGGCAGTCACTCACCAAAGCCATAGAGTGGTTCATACACCCTATCTTGACCTCACCAAGGCTTTCGACACCATCCCCCATTTTGGAATTATAGCTAAACTCACTAAACTAGGTATAAATCCATATGTCACAAAATGAATTGCCAACTGGCTCACTGAAAGAACCCATGCTGTAAAAGTTGCAGACTCCAAATCTGACTTCAAACCAGTGACAAGTGGAGTACCAGGTTCAGTCCTGGGACCTCTCCTGTTTGGTACCTACTTCTGTGAAGTACAGGCTAACACAGAAGGCCTTTGGCTAAAGAAGTTCACAGATGACTGCAAACTAGGAGCCATAGTCCTGTCCCCAAATGATGTGGACATCCTGCAGAAGGGCCTCACTGAGACAGATGCCTGGTGTCAGAGCCATGGCCTCAAGCTCAATGCCAAAAAGTGCATTGTCATCCCCTTTGGTAAAAATTCTGTACCCATGAACTACCACATAGGTGGCAGTCTTCTTAACGCCGAATGTGTAATAAGAGACCTTGGAACCCAGGTGGACAGTAGTCTCTCATTTGATAATCAGATCACCACAGTAGTCAGGAAATCTTTCTACATGGTGCACCTCATCACAAAAGGGTTCTCATCCTGGAAAAAAGAGGTCATTGTTCCCCTTCACTCGATACTCATTAGACCCATTAAAGAGTACAACGCCCCTTTTGGAATGTACCTCACAAGACATCTGCAGCAGCTGGAAAGGCCACAGAAGTACCTCACAAATAGGATTACTGGCCTCAAAGAGATGCCCTACACTGACCATCTCAAAAAACTCCAGCTTTACTCCGTAGCATATCGCCTATTCCGAGGTGATCTCTGCCTAACATATAAAGCTATATCAAACCCAGAGCTGTTGGACATGCTACACCTAAAGAAATCTCAATCCCTCCAAGCTACACGCTCTAGTGACCTAAACCTTGTCACCACAATAAACAGGACATGCTGGAGTAATAGATTCCTGTCCCAAAGACTTCCCATACTCTGGAACAAGCTACCCATCTATGTCAAGCAAAGTTCCTCATTAGCACTCTTCAAGAAAAATCTTGACGAGTGGATGGAAAATATGAAATACACCCCGGGGATCAATTCTGTTGCTCTGCTCGACAGGGGTACAGGAAAATAACTTTCTTGGGTTATGTAAGCCAGAGAACCTTGTTGGGTAGACTTACTTCGGCTCTTGGGCCGATAGCCTAGTACCTACCTATGAACCTACATATATATATATATATATATCTATATATATATATATATATATATATATATATATATATATATATATATATATATATATATATACACATACACACAGTGGATATAAAAATGAGTAAATGTCAGGAAAATCCTACTAGGACAGCTGAACTTTATTTAGGGTTAATCAGAGTCTCTTTAATTAATGGCAGGTGTGTACCCAAGAAGACAGAATGCTGTAATTAAATCAAAAGATGTTTCAACAAAGTATTAGTTTAAGGATGTGCACACTTATGCAACCAGCTTATTGTACGTTTTTTATTTTTTATATTTTTTCCTCTAACAGATTTGTTTGTTTTTCAATTGAATTATACAGGTTGTAGGTCACATTAAATGATTTAATGTCGTCTCATTTTTTTATATCACAAAAATCTGGCATTTTAACACGGGTGTGTACACTTTTTATATCCACTGTAGATATATATCTATCTATCTATATATATATATATATATATATATATATATATATATATATATATAGTTTTGGAGCTTTTCTCCTCAGGTCTCCACTGAAAATGTGCCTTTGGCTCAGCGGAACCAATCTGATTAACAAATGACAAATAAATAAATTATATATATATATATATATATATATATATATATATATATATATAGATATATATATATATATATATATATATATATATATATATATATTTTTTTTTGTAATGAATGGGGGGACTACCTACAAAGGTAGTTAGGAGCTATGACAAGTTGTAGAAGACAGAAAGAGATTACAAGGGAGAAAGAAATTATTAACAATAGTAATTTATAGAGTATGCTAGTACACGAGAGAAAAAGAACTGGAAAAATCAAAGGTAAAGAATTATTACATAGAAAAAACACTTATCTAAACCTTATAACCACATCTTTCACTGTGAAACGGCAAATGAGATCTGAGGTAATTGGGGTTGGTGCATTCTGGGTAAGTGAAAAGTTCCAGAGTTCTAAGTTGTCACAAGCTTTTGCAATAGCCAAATTGAATATGATGGATCATATCTGAACCCATCAGTTGAGGACATAATGAAAATTGACAACTTCAGATCATAACATTAAGAAACAATGTGAGAAGGATCTGGAATTGAAGCTTTGATGCTATGGGCAAAAAAAAGTTTCAAGTCAAGTGATTTATGTCAACACTCCACATAGGAAGTCATACTTTGTTACATCCAGCAATGTACAGAACTATCAGACTAAGTGTTTCAAAGTAGTGACTTTACTGTAGTTTAACTCTGGGTTCTTATAGCACAGCATGTTCAAGTACGATTGTGCAGAGATAACTGGACTGGTATGGCTGATGGTAAAAACTCACCAGATCTTGCCACAGGACGTGAACAACCATTCACTGCTGCTCAGCACTGGTGCACGATGCCAAACCCTGTATAAATGCAGAGGACAAAAAGTGAAGGCTTTTTTATGGGCCGTTTCTGGTCACATGCATGGTGTTTGATCTATTTTTTTGCCTGATCAAAGATGGAAAATAGGGTATATAAGACAGTGTTGAAATGGGGGGGGCAAGCTGGGGAATGACAAAGGGGAAGCAACAAAGGAATTTGCCGGAGGGAATTAGGAAAGAACCATATATACTCCATGTCTTCAACACAGTAATGTGCACATATAGAGAAAATATGATGAATCTGGACTGTCACCACAACACAGATGGTGAATACAATGCAATTATGTTGTATAGCCAATTGGACCAAATCAAGTGTGCCAAGAAGACACATATGCAAAGTGGAGAGCTATGTATGGGGACATTTTTTTTTATTCAAAAATAAAGGAATGTTGGGGAAGGGACATAGGGATATGAGGGTCAGGTAGATATGGTAGTTGAGGAAGCAGGTGCAGATAAACAGGGCAAACAAGACTGACATAGGGATGGTGTTGGATACAAATGGCTATGGGACACCATGATTGGGGATGATAGGTAGGGGATATTGGAGGCACATGCCATCAAATGTGGGAACAGTGAGAATCTACTTCTCACCCTCAGAACTGTAATCACTGTCCCCTTCCTCAGTTCTCTGTGCGGCTGCTTGACATGGAAGCCTCTTTTCTGTTTTAATGAGTAACCACCCTAGGTGGCTGATGTGGGCACCAAGGTCAGTTTTTAATATATCACGCACCATCCCTGGCAGCTCCTGGCAGGTGGTGTAATCACCAGCTCCAACAATACTCCCAGTGGGTAAAAATGAACCAGCAGTAAACACAATGCTACTTGATGTAGATGGGGCAGGTAGTGCAGGGGCTGCAGAGACAGTACTGACAAAATGTGTCCCAGAGATACTTGGTGTTGGTGTGGCAGCTGGTGAAGGTTTGCAGGCTGAGCCACAGCAGATGGTCTACCTCCCTGTGCTGAAAAACATTTGTTTTTGGTAGAAAGGTAAGACATCAGAACAGTGTGTTTCCAGTTAACATGCACACACTCACTCACACACACACACACACACACACACACACACACACACACACACACACACACACACACACACACACAAACACATACACACACACACACACACACACACACACACACACACATGAGAGAGGTAAGAAGAGGGGGTGAAACAAAAAAAAGAAAGATGATTAGAAATATGATATGTCACTTTCATGCTTTATTGCAATAAATATCATTATATTATTATACCCTCTATAGAGTTTTCAAAATCCAAAGATGACAGTGAATAGTTACAAGTAATCCTTGGAATATGCAGATATTCCATATATGCTTTTAAAAGACACTACAGATTAACTTAACAGCATGGCATTAAAGCCAATATCGCTGCATGTCAAATGTAGACATGATACTTGAATGTGAGTCTATAGGTTACTTGTGGTAATTAAACCCACATAATCTGAATACACTATTAAACTTGCCTACTACAAGTACCAAGAGCTACAACAGACAGCATGCATGCTTCCTGTTACAGTTAAGATATGCATGCTGAAATTTATACTGATTTATGGAATCACAATATAGTTATTAAAATCTGAGTCAGTTGTGCTGCATACATACCCCCTGCCTCTCTGAGTTGCTCCAAGCTCCCAGCATGTGCCTCCCTGTTTGCCAAGATTTCCTTTGCACCTGTAAAATAGAAATTGAAAGAAAAGACATGAAAACATCATGCATACCAGTCTTGGCTATCTACACCTTTCCATAACATTTAAAGTTGCTTAATCTGTATATTTACAAAACTCGGGGTGTTGTAAGTTCTAAATTCATCCAGCCACTGGTCGCATTGTGCCTGTTTGCACCTATTTAGGTCACTATAGTGGTGTCTACACTGCTCCCCACTGCATGGTATGCCAGTCACTCTAGGGAAAGCCTTGCTTAGGCTGTTCCAAGCCTTAGTCTTATACTGAGACCCATTATAGCCCCCATGTGGCAGCCTACAGCTGTAGTCCTTCACAAGGAGTGCAATAAATATTTTTGACTCCTCCACATTCCACCAGCTCTGTGCCCTGAATTTGGCACCATCCTTCCCATCACCTACCATATTTGCAAAGGTCCTCCAACAACAGCTGTAATGTTTTCCACGCCAGTTTGTGATATCACATTTTATGACCAGTGTACAAATAAGAACAACCATGTCAACCATGCTTGCATGATGGTAAGTAAAAAGAAGCATTGTCAAACAAAGACGAAAGGAGTTTATGAAACAGCAATGATGGTGTGATACTTGGCATTTATTTATGGCATGTATGCTGCTATACCTGGTCACACTTTGCCCAGTGGTTAGAACAGAAATGCTAAATGACTTGACTTTTAAGGCATGACTTTGGAGGGATCAGTGGGATGACTTGGCACATATTTTGTGGGGACTTATATAGTGTTAAAAGTATATTTTTAATATGGGAGTCAAACCTTTATAAAATAGAATGAATACATTTTCACACAGTTGATTATTCCTCATTGCCACAGAAGACATGTTTGGCAACCACAGTCATTAGAGATATACTGCTTCAATAGTGACTGATGCTATATTTCAATTAAGTCTGCATGCATGCAACATAAAAAGGTCCTAGCTTATGCATTCTTAGGTGTGGTGCAAGACTAATGTGTGACAATATACTGGAAATGGATAGACTTGCATGACTTTATTAATAGAGTTTGCTGCTATGATACATACCTCACAATGCATTCTGTTTTCCAGTTACACTTCAGTTATGTGAGAGGGTGTAAATAATTGTCAGTAAAATATATCCCTCACCAATATGCAGCTGCATTTTTTATAACATAATCATCATTATCATGCTAAACCAGTTACACACACAACGCATATGATACATACAAAAGTATGTGTATGCAAGCAGTAATGATAACTTTTTGTCACTCTACCTGCTATACATAGCTATTGTTATATAGTATCACCGTTATAATTAAAACTTTTTGAAAAATTACAATGGGACGCACTTACTCAAAAGTGGCCTGTGCAGGATTTGAACCCTGGCTCAAAAACTCAGCAGCCAATGTATTTTTCACACTCTGAGTGCTGACACCCACACATTGCCATTGAGTCTGTTTGCACAAAAGAAGGCAACAAACCAAATTTTAATGTTAACTTTTTTCCTTAAGTAATGAACCTTGTTTTGCATAGGTAGGCAACATGCAAATGAAAAAGCAATAAGCAGCATATATTCCTTGTGCAACTTCTCATTATGACCCTTCCTCAGTAAAAATAACTATGTGGGAGTCCAACCACAATTTACCTATGTTGTCTCTTTCTTAGTTCAACATATTTACACCTTGTGCCACAGAGAGAGTCGGGTAACAGGTGGAATTTCTGCAGTCATTACCATCCATGTTGCTGACTGTCATGCAAAATTATAAGCATGTTTGCACTCTATAAGGTAACTGAAATAAAATTTCACTTTTTAAATACCAAACCATCCTTATGCTATACCACAAGCCATGCACATTAAAAAAAATGAAAAAAGAAAGAAAAAAAGGATAAACAAGGGAAACAAAGATTAAACAGGAGCACACTGTATTTGAACTATCCAACTATTGCACTTCCACAACACAGTTGTAGTGGGTTATTTCTCTTTGGCTGAGACACAGCTTTGCAACACCAATCAAATCATATACATACAAGCAATTCACATTTCATAGCCAGTATTAACAGTTCATAAAGTTGGACATTCTCAGTTGGTTGCACGTGTGGCTAACATATTTAGTGCAATGGGTGATCGCACAATTATTTATGAATATGTTTGCAAAAATGCAGCTCTGTCTTCTCTTTGTATTCTGGTCATTCTTAGGTTCATAGGTTCATAGGTGTGTACTAGGCTAATGGCCCTGGAGCCTTTAAAAACCTAGCCCATAGGATTACCCTGGCATTGTGCCACCAAAACTTAGTTCCCAGTGCCTCAGTCAAGTAGAGCCACTGGAGTGATCCACGGGGTGAATTTTCTATTTCCCATCCACTCATCAAGGTTTCTCTTGAAGAAGGTCAGTGAGGTGCTCTGTTTGACATGTATGGGAAGTCTAGTCCATAGCAAGTGCTGTCTCTGGGTTATGAACCTGTCCCCCCAGCACGTTCTGTTGATTGTGGTAATGAGGTTGAGGTCACTGGAGCATGTGGTGTGGAGGGATTGGGATTTCTTTAGATGTAGCATTTCTTACAGAGCTGGATCAGACATGGCTTTGTACATCAAGCAGAGATCGCCTCTATGTAGGCGATATGAGACAGAGAATAGTTGGAGTTTTTTGAGTCTGTCCATATTGGCGAAGTGTTTAAGGCCTGGGATCTTCTTTGTGAGGTGCTTTTGCGGCCTGTCCAGTTGTTGCAGGTGTCTAGTGAGGTACATGCCAAATGGGGGATTGTACTCGATGATTGACCTAATGAGGGAAGAGTAGAGGGAGACAATGACCTCTTTCTTCCTGGATGCAAAACCCTTAGTAATGAGATGTGCCACACAGAAGGACTTTCTGACCACAGTGGCAATGTGGTGGTCAAAAGAGAGGCTGCTGTCAACCTGTGTTCCTAGATCTCTTATAACACCTTTTCATACCTCTCAACCTGGAAACATCAAAAATCTGGATAAGGCCCATGAAAATAGGTACAAATTTGTATGCTGATTAACATCTAATTTACATACATAATTATGTAACCCCACCCAATCCAATGGAATTGTGGGGTACCAACTTTCAAACACAAACTGAAGAACAGACAACCAAAATAGGCATCAGAGTCCCCGTGCAGCCATTCCAATGTCCCATTACCTGGCTTTCACCGCATTTACCATAAACACTAATGTGTGCATACTGCTTTACTTTTACAATGATTATTTGTATTTTATTTTTACATTTTACAGCACAACAATGCACAAACACTAATAGATACCTGGTAAACAAAGCAATACTGTCTCACAATGAAAACAGACTTGGCATTAAACCTTCTCTGCCCTTGAAACTCACATTCATTGAAACAGCATTGAAACCCATACAACATCCAAAGAAAATGCGTCTGGCCAGTGGTGGATAAAAAGATTACCTTTGGGCTGTTTTCAAATCATTGGCCCCTTGCACACAAAACAAAAAATATACTTGTTCTTTTCTTTGATACACCTTCCTGACTTTATTAAATTGTATTCCTTGTTTAATACAACACACTTGTTAGACAGAGCACATTTTAAATTTGTTTGAACATTTTTTCAGTAGGCTGTACTGTAGGCAATGAAACAAAATGCATGAACCTATAATGACAAAACTGCCCAATTCAGAACATTTCCATCATAAAAGTCTACTTCCACATCCACACTATAAATAGAATGACAGTAGTGTAAGCAATAGGCATCTTGCACAGCTTCTCGCACTTATTTTCAATTTCATTTTTTTGGGGGGCAAAAGGTCAAAAACCAGGATCACATTTTAAACATTGCTTGTATAATTTTGTAAAGTTGTTAGAATAAAGTGTTGTGTTACCACCATGCATTTCACTGGCAAGTTTTGAACTCAGGACCCTATGCACAACAGTCAGAGCAACATACCACTATGCCAAATCAGCAGCTTCCTGAAAAAATAGGAAGCCTGAAACTTAATGGCCATCATTTAGTGAATTAATTTCTCACTTCTCACCATAGCCCTCAACCTCTTAGCAGAAAAAGCCAGGACAAACAAAACCAATAATAGGGGAATACAAATTCAGTTCTCACTTCTCAACATAGCGCTCAACTCTTAGCACAAAAAACCTGGACAAAGCTCACAAGTGGTGGTGGCTAGGGACTTACCAGGGGCACGTTTTAAATACTGGTTGTATAATTTTGTAAAGTTGTTAGAATAAAATGTGTTACCACTATGCATTTCACTAGCAAGTCTTGAGCCCTGGACCGTATGCACTACAGTCAGAGCAACATACTACTATGCCAAATCAGCAGCTTTCTGAAAAATAGGAAGACTGAAACTTAATGGTGATCATTTAGTGAATTCATTTCTTACCACAGCTCTTAACCTCTTAGCACAAAAAAAAGACACACACACACACACACACACACACACACACACACACACACACACACACACACACACACACACACACACACATGTTATGCATTTTGCAATAGCCTGAAAAAAGAACAGAAAAATGACAAATGTCTTATTTTAGCAGATAAAATATCTTCTGACCTAACATGAAAATATTACAGAAAGGTGTGTTACTATATGTAAAACACTTTCGTAAGTTGTACAATAATGTATCATATATATAACTGTCTTTGTTTCTGTGACAAGTAGTGAACAAATGATTGCTCTTAATTAAAAGAATAGTTTGTCCTGGAGAATATCAGATTTTAGTGAAAATATATCACAGTTTTGACATCTGGGAAACTGAAAGCATTAATTATGACATGATTATGTAGGATGAAATCACAAGCTTGACCTTTCCTGTTTTATCTTTGATGTCTTCCTCTTCTAGTCAGAAGAAATCTTGTTTTTCAAAAAAGAAAATTGGTCTGTCATTTGAAAAAAGGCATTAGTATAAAAATAAGTTATTTCATTAGTTGTCCTTTTTATATGAAATTGGTTTTAGTATTTCAAAGTTTGGTCTTTTCTGTGGGGACTACCCTTTTTGAAGTTCTTTTGAGCACTTTTTAATTAGAACAGACTGTCAAGAGTTGTTTAATATGAGCTTCCTACATATGAACATCTCTGAAAATTAGAACCTTGGTGTTATTGAGATATTAGTCACTCATTAATGGAGGTGACAATGACTGTTTAATGCATTACAATGTTATAGATACTTGTTGGAAAAAAAAAGATTTATTTTTATTACTTTTTTGAATATTTACAGATTAGATAAAAGTGACAGCCACACTAGGAAAAAAATAACATGATGCATTGCAATTTTTGCCATTGCTTACACAGCTGTGTTCTGCAATGTTATGGCCATTAAGTGGGAAAAAACTTAACCTTTATATGTAAGCAAAGTTGAATCTTCATCTCTCAAGTAGTGTGTTATGTTATTTAAGCTAAGCAACCTCAAGGATGTCTGGATTAATGCAGAGAAGACTTGAAATTGTTGACATCCTTTTTTATTTTATTTTAATCACACCTTACCTCTGAATACATCCAGAAACAGCGAGTGTCTTCTAAATAAGCTCCACATCCAGCCAGCGTAATAAATCCAGCTCTTCATAAAATCCACAGCGAGCGGAGCATCTTCTAAATAAAATCCACAGCCAGCGAAATCCTTTCTAATTTAAGCTAAATAAATCCAGCCTTTCCGGCTCTGGTAACTTGCCGCTTGCAAAAACATTTGAACCAGAGCCAGAAATATGTGCTACGTATGTGTGCGAGCATTCCAACAGGCTGGTGGAGCTGACATTATCCCACATGTGATGACATCAGCTCATGAAGCGCGAAAATTAAAAAAATAAAAAACAAAGTGTGGATAAATTGGAAACAAAGGGGTGTCACTCCGGAATCATGGCACTCCATTATTTGGACCCCAAAACTCAGTAGAAACTGAGTAATTCGGGACAGTTGAGAGGTATGCACCTTCTGTGTTCACTGGAATACTATCAATGTGGTAATTCATGGGAACCGGGTTTTTCCCAAAGGGGATGACAACACATTTTTTAATGTTTTATAATGAATTTGCTTTGTTATCTAGTGCAATATATGTATATATTTTATAATATTTAATATAGATATGTATTTTAATGGGTGACAAGTTAATAATTTTATGAACTTTATAATGAATAATGAAAATGTTGCACTTTTTTATCTGTACTTTCACTGTGTTGTCTGTGTAAAATGTTTTAGTATTTAGCCACTAGATGGTGTTAGTAGATCATTTTAGATAAAGCTGCATTTAGGTAGTTGTTTTTAGTGTAAATGTATTAGAACTATATTTTAATGAATATATGTATTTAATTACAAGCATTTACCAAAGGTATTTGATGTTAGTCTTTATATAACTATTTTCATATTTATGTATGTTAGCTTTTTTAAACAGAAATTAATGTTCTATATGATTGCTTTACACAATATGATGGATACTTAATGTCCTGCCAGTGAAAATGGTTTACCAATTAAGTAATTAGTATTTATACAGTCTTTTGCTTAGCATGCATTTTCCATCTGAAGAAGTCTGTTTGCAGACAAAAACGCTGTTCATTACTTGGTTAAAGCGTTAATGTGTATGTACTGTGACCCGAAGGGGTATTTTTAAGAGTTTTTATTTTCTGTGACGTGGAGTTAAACATTTTTACTGCATCCAGAGGTCTTTGTTGGCATTTTCCAAGTGCTTAGAGGCTTTTGAATATTGTTGTGGTTATATAAGCACTGTAGCCCAGTTTTGTTTGCTGTTCAGTGGACTATCATTGATGTGGTAATTCATGGGAACCGGGTTTTTCCCAAAGGAGATGACGACACATTTTTTGGCATTGAGCTTAAAGCAATGGGTCTGACACCAGTTGTTGGCCTCAGTGAGGCCTTTCTGTAGGATGTCAACATCACTTGGGGAGTTAATAATAGCTCCCAACTTGCAATCATCTGAATACTTTGTCAGCCAGAGACCCTTTGTGCTGGCGTGGACTTCAGAGAAGTAGATGCCAAACAGGAAAGGACCCAGGACCAACCCTGTGGGACTCCACTCATGACTGGTCAGCAGTCTGACTTGGAGTCTGCTACTTTCACACTGTGGGTTCCATCTGTGAGCCAGTTTGCAACCCACCTAGTGATATAGGGGTTGATGCCTAGCTTAGTGAGTTTTTCTATGATTCCTGAATGGGGAATTATATCAAACACCTTGGCTAGATCAAGGTAGGCTATATGAACCTCCTTGCCTTCATCCATGGCTCTGGTGACTGACTCAAAGAAGTCGACCAAGTTGAGCAGGCATGATCTAGCCTTCACAAAACCAAACTTTGTGGGATCCATAGTTTGGAGATTCCCTATATCCTTGTTTATTAGGTCCATGATGATGCATTCCATAGCTTTGCATATCAGACATCAGGCTAATGGGGCGATAGTTCCCAGGGTCTGTAATCACTCCTCCTTTGTAGAGAAGGATGACTGTATCAGTGCGCCATTTGGTAGGGACAATGCCTGAGGTGAGGCTGTGATTGAACAGGGCACACAGGTGAGGTGCCAGTTTACTCTGTAGTTCATGTAGAACACAGCCAGGGATATTGTCAGGTCCCATGGAAGCTGTATTATTGGCCTTGGACAATGCTGTTTTAACCTGTGCAGCAGTAATACTAGGTGCCTGGCAGTCTACTGGTATTGTGATTGGTCCTTGGTGGGTGGTAAAGTTGGCACTGAATCTGTCGGCCAGTATATTGGCAATATCTGTTGGCTCGGTATAGGAGGTACCATTTGCAGTAACTCAGAGTAAATCTGAGTATTGTCATGGAGATTCTTTATATAACTATAGAAGGTTTTTATAGCTAGCTTTAGAGGATTTGATGAGGGATCTCAGCTTTTTCTTGAAGCTGATAAGGGAGTGTTTCCAGTCTTGGGACTTCACCTTATTCCACATCAGTTTCCTTCTTCTGTTGTAGAGTTTGCTTATGGCAGGGGGCCACCAGATTGGCTTCATTTTTTTTGGAGGAGAGCGTCTTGTTTCTATTGGGTATGGTGAGATCCATGCATTTGTTCATATGTTTGTACAGTGCATTGGTGTATGATTCAGCAGTCATGCAACTATTCTCCATTTGCATGGGTGCCATAAAGTTAGCTACCTCTGTTTTTAGGAGCCTAAAGTTAGCTTTAGAGATGTTTTTCATGGTGGTTACCTTTGCAGGGGGGTGGGAGGGATGTCAATTTCCAGGGTGATTAGTTTGTGGTCGGATCTAACCATGGAGGAGTTAAATATTGGTGTAGAGCAACAGTCGCTCATGTTAGTAATGACCAGGTCAAGGATGTTGCTACCTCTAGTGGGGGTAAGAACGAGATGGTCTTCCCTTATCTCTGCTTTACTATCAGACATGCAATCTGTAGTATATCTCCTATCATTTTTCTTACAAAGTGTGATACTAATGCATAACAGTGAACAACAGTTTTCAGTAAAGGCATGAGAATTGTGCTATTATGTCCAAAAATATATGTATGGTATCTGATTTTATTTAAAAGCTTATTGAAGTTAGTTTCATATTTTGTAAGTGCATCTCCACCGATACACCCACTGCAGGGAAGGGTGTCTTAACTGCTGGTGTGTGTTCCTTCACTCACACTAATCATTCACATTTGCAAGCTATTAGCACCTAACAATGGTGTAAAGGCTATACTACGTTTACATGTGCTACATGAAGTCAAAAGTTTAGTATTCAGCAATTCAAATGCATTCACACCTTATTTGCATATTCATAGTACTTAGAGGGCTGAATCTACACTATAAAACATGTAATCATATAGCTGGAGTTCTTGAAGATGAGGAGAAATCTTTGAAAAATATTTCTCTTTGAAGAAGCACTAAGGTATGTTTTATTATTCAAGGACATTTAGATTGCAACCTTTTAAAAATGTGTTTATATAGTCAGTAGATAAATGAAGGTTTATCTGTAGGCACTTCTTATACCTCACTGTTGGCATAGGCGTTTTTGCTGGTCTTTACATTTGTGAGCTACACAGATTATGTTTATAGCACAAGTATGTTCTTACCATTTGTTTTGCAATTTCACATGGGACTTCAGAGAACTGTAATTATGCTTTTTTTATCCAATGCAAGGGTTTGTACATGTGGCTGACATGGTGTTAGGCTTCTCACATGCCCCAAGGCAACTTCCAAAACAGTAGTAGGTACAGTTTGAAAACTGACTGGTATTCCTAATTTGCATTCTTGACTATTTAGCAATGCTGCCATCCACTAATCAATGATATAACTGCATTTTTCAGTATAGGAATGTTGACTGAATGATGGTGTTTGTCCAGACCTTTACATTTGTGTTGGAGGGTTGGGGGTTAGAAACTACACAGTGTAAGAAACTTCTCTGTGTGGAAGATTTTCAGTCCATATATTTCTAGTTAATCACTGTATATTAATCAGATCAGACAATAGTAGTAGAAGTAGTGAACGTAAACTCGTCAAGTCAAAAAGTAATAATAGAAAATATATAATTCTACAGCATTACTAAGTATCCGAAAGTAATCCAAGCAAGGCAGGCAGTCTGTTTCCAGTCGAAAATCCTTTATTAAGTACACAGACAAGTGATCCAAGTAAAACAAAAATAGAGTAATAATTTCCTCACAAGCTTTCTAAATATATATATATATATACTTTTTATCAGGCATGGGAGTGGTTTATCGTGCTGTAAAACAAAGTGTTATTGGTACACATGTTAAATTCACATCCCTTCCCCCATCAGTGTGACATTCGAGCTGGTCCTGCCCTACCTAGTAGCTGTCGTAATAATATATAGCCCTAATGTACTTTAATGGTACATCTTATTTAACCAAATTATTAAGTAGAATATTAAGTCTGTGATTTTATACAAGGCAATATACTACATGGCTGGAAATATATCCACCTTAGTTCATTTTGCAATCAAAAATTATACATATACATATACATTTTGCATGTAAAAATCAGTTTCTATTTTCATAACCTATTGTTAACAAAGATTGCTTTCGTCCTTCTAGACTTCTTCAGGTCTGTGTACAAGAACCCTAAAAACCTATATAATTAGTCAGTATGCCTATGAATACCCATTCCACTGAACCCTCAGCTAGTGGACAAGTGGAGGGTGACACAGTTGATCAGGGTAATGCGGTTACTGCAGTTTCAGTGCCAGCTGACTCTGTCTTTAGCTAAAGTGTGTTTTTGGTGCCATGCAGGAGGGTTGGTAGGGGTACTCTGCGGAGGCCTGCTGTCTGCCATCCACCTGATGCTGGTATGTCATTATGTGTCACTTGACATATGTATAGGGCCATCATGGAGGCACAGGCACATTCCACCAGGGACTCCAAGAACACGCTTAGGGTTCTAGATGTGGAACAATCAGACGTGCATGACTTTCCACAGCATGTGGCCGATTCAAGTGGATTGGATGAATGTCACACTAGAACAAATGCCTTGTGTGATGGAACATCTTCTGGGAGGAGAATAGCATCCACATGGCCATAAGGCACCAACATCACCTGGTATTAGCCAATGTGGCCATGCCTGATCCCGCTCCTGTAGTGGTACTGCTTCTAATGCTCCATCAGTGGTTGAGGTGTCCACATACAGATGTGGTAGGCCATAAGGTTGTGGACATTGGCACAGTCTTGAGGAGAGCTCTTCCAGCAGACATTGCTCACATTCAGGTAACACCAGCACATCTAACAATTTCCATGAACATGCCAATGCAACTCCTGGCAGAGCCTGTTCTCATGGATGGAGTCAACAGTGTTGACCTGATACCTTTACCATGCACAGCTCACAGCTGACTGACATGCCAGGACATAGTGCTATCACAAATATTGGCTGTGTTCATACAGACACTCACACACACATTTCATGTGGTGTGCCCGTACAGGCTCCAGTGTATACCAGCTACATGAGGCATTAATGAGGGTTGCAGGTCATCCTGCCTCAGTGACCATTTGATATTATCTACATTCCTCTCTGCCTGTGTTTCTTACTCATACACGTTCACTACTTTGGTGTCAGCCTTGGCCTTCTGCCCCCCAACCCCCACCCTGTACAAATGATGGTAACTGTGGCATGACCTTGTTTCCTTCTTTTGAATTCAAGGTTACATATATATATATATATATATATATATATATATATATATATATATATATATATATATGTCTGGTGCATAGGGTGGATAGCTAACCAAGTGCTTGGGATATGTATTGGTGATATAATTTAGAATTTTTTCTGAATTATTACAGCATTTTAGTTGTGCGATTCCTGTCTTGAAATCATTGACATGGCATTCATGCTTATTGCTCCACTTGTGAGAATGTAGAGATAAGTAAAGTTTGGACTGTTTTTTTCTGTACTGCGTATTTTAGATGCATGAGGTATGTTAGTAGTTAAACTGCATATATATACATACACACACACACACACATATATATATATATATATATATATATATATATATATATATATATATGTATATATATATATTACAGAAGGCAGTCCTGTCACATACTGATGTCATTGTTAGACAACTCACATACATTCTACTTATACATTTACGAGTAACAGTATGCAGGTATCTGCCATTCATTCATATTCTTACACATTTATTTTTCTTTTACATTTTCAGCACTTAACTTGATAGCCTTGCAGTTACAACTGTTGTCATTCAAGGCTAACTTTGTCTGATACTAGCAGTACACAGCCATTATATGGGTAAGTAAAGGTTGTAAACATTGCCTGGCATCAGTTTTACTGTATGTATGTGTATAAGATGAATAGTTTAACCCTTAGGTGGTCAGCATGTGCGCTATCCATTGCCTTTTGGCCAGGGCATATCATGCATGCCTACATGGGTTCATATTATATGATTGAATGCTACAAATAGTGAATGATCTGTTATTGAACCCAAATGCACAAAACCACAAAATGTTGAAGGAGCGGATAAGCAAATTTTTTCCCAGGGAAAAAATTTGCTAATCAAAAAAAAAAAAAAGAATGTACAGGCAATATAAAGTGGGGGGCTTTGCCCCCATACCCCCCCACACCTTAAATATACCAACTCCGAGATCTCACCACAGTGAAGAAAACAACAAAATCCAGAGATGGCGCAACAAACTTTTTCCCTGGAAAAATATTTGCTGATCCGTTCCTTCGATATTCTGTAGTTTCATGCATTTGGGTTTGACAAATGAACGTTCACTCTTTCTAGCATTCAGTCATGTAATAGGAACCCTGCCTACATCTACCTACACCCATAGCAGCTGGGGGTGGAAGAATGTGTGTTCCTAGCCCTTGATGTTCCTGTTGCAGCTGTTTTTGCTGGATGATAATGTGTAGGTATAGCACAGATTGTGATAATTTTGGTACAATTACCAGGATCGCACTGCAGAACCCCCCACCCCCGAAGTATCTAGGCATTGAAATTGTGGCTTCAACACTCTAAACACAGACTATCTGATATTTCTTGTTTGAGCATATGCCTCATTATAGCATTCCTTTGTGGGTGTATGTGCATTGTTGATGGGTGTCATCAGCCATGATTCGAGTGCATATCCTACATCCCCAGTAAATGTCCCTGTAGAACATCACCCCTGGGAAAACCTCTGGTAGAGCTATGAGTTGTGCCAGATGTGGGAGTTGTGGTAAATGCCAGGGATGCCAGCACACACATTTGAGTTGATCCCCTTAGCATTACACACGACCTACAGTTAATGGAGTGGAACCCCTTTCTGTTGACGTAGACTTTTCCCTGTTCCCTTGGTAGTGCTTTGATCGCAATGTGGGTGCAGTCTATGGCACTCAAGACTTCTGGAAAGTGTGCTATGGGGTAGAAATCTTGCATAGTTCTAGCTCTCTCCTCAGGGGTGAGGGGAAATATATATAGTCACTGGCATGCTGTAGCATAGCATTCAGGAATTGGTATAAGATCATGGATACTGATGCCTGTGACACCCCAAGCATCTCCCTTGTGGGTCATTGAAAGGGTCCTATAGCTAATATTCTAAGTGCTATACATACCTTGGTCTCAACAAGTATTGATTCCCCTTAGTTTGTCCTTGCTCTCAGGTGAGGATGACACAGGTTGCAGAGTTTCTGGAGTGTGTCTCTATCCACCCCGTAGAACTCTACTATTTCCACCTCATGCAGAAAATGAAAAGTTAAACAGGGTCTAAATATCCTTCTCCTCCTTGCCCAAGGTCTATCACCATCAGAAGCAGCGGCAGAATAGACATGAGCCTGTTGCACATATGCATGCAGAAAAGCAGCAGCCCCTAACATTCCTTCCCTCCAGAATAGTTTTTGTGGCTGTATTTCACTAGATTTGGGAGTACAAGGCAAAAGGCTACACTAAGTGTACATGATTGCTTTATAGCGTAATGAATAGCTCTACCATCTTGGATTGGTTGATTAACATACAGTTCAGGTGCTCATGCAGTAATTAGAATGCCACGATGTTTAGTGTGCTTGCATGACTCTACAAAATAGAGCCACGTAATGAATACAGATTGGCATGCTATTGTGTTTGTGGCGTGACATGCACACGGTTTTAGCACACCATGTAGGGTTTATTGAATCCTGCCATATGTATAGGCTTAGTTTATTTACAGAATAAAGTATGTATCCATAAACAGATGTGAGTTTAGAAGAAATATCAGAAATTTATGAGGAACAAAGCTAAATATGATTGCCAGAATCACATACCAGTATACCTAAATCATAGCAGTTCAGAGATGCCTCTTGCAGCTGTGTTGAAAGCTTGGTTAAAGTCAGTCCATTGTATATACATACAGTTTATGTTTATACTAGGAGTTAGACTGAAAAATAGAAATATTCTAAATAAAAATATGGCTACTTGAAAGAAGAGAGGAGTGTGATGAGAGTGAACTTTTCTGTCTTAACTGATTTTGCTAATATGCATTTTTCCATATTGTACTTAACATATGCTTTGGGAACATAATGAGTTTGCAGATGTTAGAATTTCCCTACAGAGTAGTCTGTCAGGAATACTGGGTGAGCAAATGATATTAACTAAGGAAATTACATTTTGAGTTGGATACAGGATCTGAATTTCCTATACATAGTCATGCTTTGTTAAGTTTAATTCTGGTGGCTGCCAAAAAAGCAATTACTAGAAAATGTAAATCAAAATCAAAATCTAAACCATATATACTTGAAGTAACTAATATTGTACAGATATAAAAGAACAGGAGGTGGGATCTTTAGAAAAGGGTAGGTTCAAATTACATAATAAATGGAAATTGCGGGAACAGTACATGTAGAAAAAATGTTTTGGAAGAGGAAAAGGGTTTAAGAGAAGCCAAGAATTGAATAATGTATGTAATGTTGCCTACATTATAGGATATATAACAATCTAAGTGCTGTATAATGTTTGCAAATGTGAATTTGTTAATATGGTCTGATTACTTTTATGTAGTTTGTCTATGTCAGAAGTGATAATTCAATAAAGGTGTTAGAAAAAAGAAAAGAAAAATAATTTCCTTAAAGGTTGCGCTGATAAAATCCCGAATGCCATTTTAGAACCATAGAGTCATTTTTCCTACTGACTAATTTAGAGTTTATTGAGCTTCTATTGCATACTTTCTGATGTTACTTACACATACAGTACTGTATGCTTTCTTTATAATGTCTGAGTATTTCTGCTTATATCGATAGAACCACAGCTATGCTGATTTTTTTATACCAGATAGATAGGGAGTTTCAATACATAGGGAGTTTCAGAACATATATATATACATATACATATATATATATATATATATATATATAGATATAGATATATATATGTGTGTGTGTGTATACACACACACACACACACACACACACACACACACACACACACACACACACACACACATACATGTATATACATGTGGTTTCTATACATGTCATCAACTGCATGGCATATCAATAGTAGATGAGTTGCCATTACCTATCAAAATCACAGAGTCTCAATTAATGCAGCAGTTGGCTTACATGCTGTTGTCTATAATGCTGTTATGGGTATCTCACTTTGGTTATAGTTGTGCAACTGTAGAGTTTCTAGATATGCATAACGGGGTATGGGAGAAAAGTTCCAAGTTGGGAGTGTGGGGAATTAAACCACAGCTTAAATGTTTTAAGAATGGAGGCTGTCCTTTCTTTTAGTATCTGTCTGTGGGAGGAATAAACACACCTTGTTGAAGTTTCCAGTAGTTTATTCAGTTAAGTAGGTAGATGGATAAGTATTTTTGTTTAGACTCATCCATCTACCTTCTTAATTGAATAAACTACTGGAAACTTCAACAAAGTGTCTTTATTACCCCCACAGGGAGGGTATCTGAGAGACAAAGTTTCTTAGATCTGCTTGCTAAAGTGATTTTTATCTAGACTAATCCTTTATACTTTGTTTTTTTTTTAGTCCTCTCACCCTCTGGGTCACAGGAGGGATACCAGACTTCAATCGAGCCCTCCGGATTACCTCTGTTTTCTTTTAGTGTCTAGTTATAGGTTGGAGAAACAGTAGGCATTAAAGCTTTGTATTTTATGTCATGTAGGTCACGTGACCTAAGTTGTATTTCTTGTAACTTTAGAGATAAGTTTTGGTTTCAATATTGTTTGTAATGTAATGATTGCAAAAGTAATACTGTTGTGTTGCTGGACTGCCTGTCAGTGATACCATGATGATGAGACCTGCACCAATAGTAATTTTTTTCACCACATCATATATATATATATATATATATATATATATATATATATATATATATATATATATATATATAGATATAGATATATAAAACTATAGATAGATATAGATATAGACATGGATATAGATCTAGACAATGATATAGATATAGGTAGGTACATACAGAGTCACTGAGGGTGTTTTTTTAGTTATTGTTTTTTATAACTGATGAAGTCTGTATTATATTAGACAAAAAGTGCTAATCCCTATCATTCCTCTTTTTTATTTGCAGTTATATTATATTAGTTATTGGGTCATTTGGCAGTCCTCTGAATTATAACACATATGGAGCACTGCAATTTAATGCCCTGTCTGTATTTTATAAAGAGAGTTTGGTGATTAATAAGTGAACTGAAATTATTCTGATACTGATTTTTTTTGCATTCTTTCAGGAGATAGTATAACACATACTACTGTGTGCTTTCTTTATAAGGCTTATGATATTCTTCAAAAACCCACAGTAGAAAGACACTGGTGCAGATTCAATGAAGCCTACATGGTCCACTAAAGCCATGTTCTCATCCTGGGGAGATGCGCACATAGGAGTGCATCATTTTGTAGTCAGTAAGTGGCTCTACATAGTGTATAAAGCTGCACAAACACTGTAAACATTGTGGCAAGCTAATTACAGCATGAGCAACTGAAGTGTATGCTAATCAACCAATTCAAGATGGAGGAGCTATTCAACAAGTTATAAAGCAATCATGTAGACTCAATGTAGGTTTTCTCTGTGAATTCCAAAACCTACTGGAATACAGCTGTGAAAAACTGAGGGGCTGCCAGCCCAGCCAAATAAAAATTTGTAAATAGTTCTATGTCATTGTAAATATTAATATAATCCACAGGCTGGTTTCACAAATGTAAGAAAACTGTGTTATGTGCTAAGCTTCAAAAATGTAACTACAGTGCACCCTGCTGGAAGAAAGCTGATAAGTAAAGAATTTTACAACTGTGTGTGATCTCAAGCTTGGAGACAGGATGTCTGGGCCAGGAAATTCTTCTATTGTCCTAAGACAGAGATAATTACTAGGTTTCACATGTAAAGTGCCTTTTATTGCTGTGGCTTCCTGGCAGGTGTAGATTACAAAGAAGTGTTACATTTTAAGTTCTGTGAGCCTGGGAAACTTAAGCAAAAGTGTCAAGAATTATGTAATCTGAAATGACTTAGCAGTAATGTGTATTATTAATTTAAGACTTTTACAGAAAGAAAGATTTGGCATTTTGTATTTTGTTCTGAATATAACAACTCACCAGCACTGTGCCTTGCTCTGTAAGTAAGACATTTAGAACAGTGATTTCTCTTAGAGACAGATATAAATAGTAAGATTAGATATAGACATGGATATAGATATAGACATGGATATAGATATAGGTAGGTACATACAGAGTCACTGAGGGTGTTTTTTTTCTATATTTATAGGAGACTGTCCTACAATGTTGTTTTAAATTATTTCCTGTGATTCCTGAACTCTCTGTTGTTACTGTGCTGAATTGATGAGTATTGCCTTGTGTTTTTATTATTTATTATTAACTATTTTAAACATTTTTAAAGTGGCTGGTTTGTGTGTAGAGATATTTAAGCTCTTAAAGTACTTGAATGTATTTGGTGATACTGTATATGTCACTCCAATAGCCTTAGCCCTCGGTTACACTTACTATTTGGATAATAATAACATTGCACAGTAGAATTGGACACCCTTTGGTAAGGGCCTTTATAGTAGCTGATAAGAGTAGCTGGTGGCAGTGGATTACTACCTTATAGCCTGGGCAGAAGGGGGAATAGCTAGTGAACCTGTGCCAGTCTTCCCCAGGAGTGTCTGTGCATTTGTATATAAATCAAATCTCAAAGTGTGTGTGTGTGTGTGTGTGTGTGTGTGTGTGTGTGTGTGTGTGTGTGTGTGTGTGTGTGTGTGTGTGTGTGTGTGTGTGTGTGTCAGCTACTTGGCCAGGGACACGAAGCACTGGTTGGACAGAGAGGGTACTGGAGGTTTTGGCTTGACTACTCAGCTGAGATCTGAATCCTATAGCTGTGCCAGTGGAGAGTCTTAATGGGGATCTGGAGAGAAATTGAGAAACCAGCCCCAGACTGACTGTGATCTCTGTGTGCTCTTAAGGGAAATTGTACTTTACTGTGTGTGTACTTGTTATCCTCCCAATGTGGATGCCCCTCACTGGTGTTAGTGGTGAGGATTGAGGCTCCTTAATTAATGGACCAGTGCACAGGTGTAACAAGAGCCATGGAAAGTACTCCACATAGAAACACTGTTAGGGGCTGCAGATACTGTTATACATATGTTTGTGCAACAAGCACAAGCCTATGCTTTTGCTGTTGTAAATAGACCTTCACCAAGAAGGAAAGGAGTATTTAGACCCCTGTTGACTTACCATAGTCGGCATGATGTGGAAATTATTGAGTGCTACAGGGTGAATACATACATACTACAGGAATTCTATAACCTCTCTCATCCACAGCTGAGAGCAAATGCAAACTGAGGGGAACTAATACCCGTGGAGACTAAGGTGTGTGTAGCACTTAAGAGTCTTAGCTACAGAAACCTTTCAGAGGCCATACCTTACATACTCTGTATGGATTGTGCATAATTTTTCTTTGTATGTAATCACATGTGGAGCTTTTCTCCCCAGGCCTCCACTGAAAATGGGTGCATTTCTGGCTCAGTGGACTTGCCCGGTAAACAAACACAATAAAAAAATAAATAAATGTGCCGGGGATATCACAGGCATCAGCATCCAGGATCCTAAATCAATTCCTGAATGATATGCTACAACATGCCACTGATTACATACAAATTTCCCTATACACCCATCAAAATACCAGGATGACTACACAATTGCAAGAGCAAAACTTTTGAAACCCAACTGGTGATGTGAAAACACACAAATAGTACTTAGCTCTCCCACCCCCAAAACAACAGGAAAATGACAGTTTGAAGAATCCAAAGAATAACACATAATTCACATGTTATGAATGCTTCCCACACAATTTTCAAAAAAAATTGTACATATGCACAACTCAAAAGTAAATTGTAAATAATTGCTAGGCACCTTTCACTGTGCCCATCCCTCACCTGGTGGTGTCTATGGGCCATCTTAGAAGCAATACACCCCTGTGTCGTTGACAATATAGTACTTTACATTGCCAAAGAAAAGGATAGAAAAGAGTGCAAGGTAACCAATTTTAACAATAACACTTGTAATGACAGTTAATAAGGCTGTGAAAGTCAATACATGGCAAAAATGCCTATGCCAAACGTCAATCATAAGAAGTGCATACAGATAACAGTGTAATCCCCTAATACATTGCAGTTGTCTTCATAACATGTGAACAAATTTAGCATCTACCTGAAAAAATACAAGCATACTAGCAACATCAGAAGCCTTCTGTGCAAATAAATCTAAAGTAATGTCAATCCTCTGTGTTCTACAAATCTTCTCACCTTCAAGTTCCCTTGCTACATGGTTACCTTTTTATAATGTAGACTCATGCATCTGAGTGCAGCAAAGATGCAAATGAGGTGTGAACTCATTAGAACTGCTGAATCCCAAAATTTTGGATTCCTGTGGCATATGTAAATATAGAGCAGGTGCGACCTCAGTGTTTGTTGCTAATGGATTGCAGCTGTGAATGGTTAGTGGGAGGGAGAAGGAACACACAACAATTCAGACTCCCTTACTTGCAGTGGATGTGTCAGCCGGGATACACTTACAAAGTGCAGACGTAATTATATTAAGTTTTTAAAGGACATGAGCAGCACACATTTCTCAGTTTCTGCCACTAATATCCAAACTCCCCTGCCTTTGTGGAAAACTGTATATTATTGTTATTTAATATTCTCAGACATTTAAGGACAGTAATACAAAATGCCTTATAGACTGCATGTCTCAGGTTACTGCTCAAAGAAGAGAAGAATGAGCACCATAAAAAGATAAGCTACAGGTGCACTACTGGAAACAATTGTCATAAATGGCTGTGTGATCACTCATTGCACTACATCTGAAATTAGCATATGTACAAACAACTCAGAACTGGACAAGTACCATATTTCTTGTTAATACTCTGGTTGATCTGGGATGTGCTTGTATGCAAAATGATTGTCATTAATGCAGCAAAGCTGTTTCTGTGGCAATGAGGGATAAGACACTCGTATTGTGTTTTGCAGGTTCATTGGTGTGAGAGCTTAAATCCAGACTAGTGTAACCATCTTTCATGTGTACTAACATTTCTTTTGTAATGTATATTTTTATTTATTTAGCATTTTTTTATACCACTATTTGTGTGGCACACAGCTTAGTGCAAACACGGGGAAATGGATAAATACAATAAATGTCATGTAATGTACTTCTATGATAAACAATACATTAACTACACCTGTGAATCACCTGTGTGTGTAGCACTTCTGCTAAACACAGTGACCCCTACAGCCTATGCTATCTGTTAGATCATGGTTCAAGTCCTACATTTGTCTTTCAAGGATGAAACTTAATAAAGACTGTTCACAAAGATAAAACAAGGTGAGCTTTGCTTGTCACATTTACTATTTGCTTAACATCACACAAACCTGGATCAATGGCCCACACATGAAGCAGGCAGAACACCTGCAGACAGCATGGAGACATTCTTGATTTCAAAAAGGATACATTGTTGCATCTTTTGCTTTCAATCACACAAACCTGATAGTTAGGAACCCTCCCCAACACCTGCAGGTCTAGAATACCTGCAGACAGGAAGCAGACTGTAGAAAATTTCAAAATGGATACATTGTATCCTCAATGGTTTGCCACTGCACAAACACAATAAGTGACATTGCACAGAGGTTAACACACATATATAATAATGAATATGAAAATATATAGCCATTTCTTTAAAGTTCATGTGGCAGCAGGTGTTAAGTGTAGGTCTGCAATACAGGTGAGTCTGGGTTTTAATCTAGCTCCTTTTCAATTTTATTAATGCTTGTCTACTCAATTTTAAAAACAAATACAAAAAATTCAAACATAATTATGAGTAACAATAGGTATGGATAGCAGTGGAGCTCATATGAATTATATGTGTGACAGTGGATAAACTGAATATTATCTTCCTGTAATTATGATTGTCTTCTCTGGCCTTGGCTGGCCTTCAGACATCAGTGATACACACATGAATGTATAAATCAGGACCACATACCAGGTTAACCCCTCAGTCTTTCTTGTGTGTATATATATATATATATATATATATATATATACCTGACTCGACCAACGACCGGGTGCGAAACAGGGGAGCGGCAGAAGAGCAAGCAGCAGAGACCCCCGGCGACGGGTTCACACACCCTCGAACACATCGACAGAAAATCGGGAGCCGAGAGAGAGCGAAGTGCAGAAAGACGACGCCGACGGGACCCAGAAGATCGACAGTGCAGAAGAAAAAGAAAAGCACATCGCTGGCAGGCAGAAGGATGGATGCAGATGCGTAAGTGTGGGTAAGTGTGGATTAGTGATGAGTTAGGTTAGAGGAGGGTGGGTAGGGGAGGTTAGTAGTAGATATGGTGGGTCAGGTAAGTGGATAAGTGGGGAGTGAGTGTGGGTTAGGGGATAGGGGTTCAGTTAGGGTGAGGTAGTAGTGATTGTTGGTGTGGTAGTGAGGCGGATAAGTTAGGGTTATAGGAGTAGAGAGGTCAGGTGGGGGTGGCGGTAGTTAGGGTTAGGGGTTAGGTTTAGGTCAGGGGTTTGTGTTGGTTGTATGTAGTTGTGTGTGTGAGGTTTTAGTGTTTTGTTGTGCTGCTTTGTGTTGTATGTTTTGGATGGAATGAATGTGGTTTGTTTTGATTGTTGTGTGTTGTGTGTATATAAGTAAGGTTTTGTTTGTGTTGTAAATTCGTTTATATTATCGTCGGGCATTGATTTTTCGTTTTTTCGGTTATCGTTGTGTGGTTTCGTGATTGCGCGTTCGGTGTTGTGGGTGTTCGGTGAAGTCAGGTAGAACCATATATATATATATATATATATATATATATATACATATATATATAAATATAGGATCTGTACAGATGCTTGACTGCATCTTTCACCGAATCCCAATTTGGTGAGTATACTTGCGTGAAAGTGCTATTCACTGAAGCAGCACTTTCACATAAGTATGCTTGTTGTTCAGGTCGTACTACAGTGCGGTAAGGGAAAAATTCCATTTTCCCCACTGTAGTGTAACCTCAGAGTGAGAATATTAAAGTAGGGGGTGTGGGAGTGCAGGGGGGCTTGCCCCCCTGCATTCAAGTAGATTTTGTGGGGTTTTTTTAACGTATTTTAATGAAAGTGCTTTTTCGATGAAAGCGCTTTCGTTAAAGCGTGTTCGGTGGTGTGTGTGTGTGTGTGTGTGTGTGCGTGTGTGTGTGTGTGTGTGTGTGTGTGTGTGTGTGTGTGTGTGTGTGTGTGTGTGTGTGTGTGTGTGTGTGCATGCATATATAATTAATGAGCATGTTCAACAAACACTTCTTCTGTGGCAAAAAATTATCTATGTGGAAGAATTTGTTTTGTTTCTAATGCATAGGGTTGAATTTCATGTTGCACAAATTAATTTTATCAGTGTGCAAAACCATACCAAAAGTGTGTCAGGTTATAAAATGTATACCCCCAATATAAGTCTGCAAAGTTAAGTCAACTAGTAGGTACAGCAGTATCCAAACCAAAAAACTAATGCTAATTGTCATATTACTCTTATTAGTTCATACAGTAGCCTTATCAGTTCATAGGATATTAGGTGTGTACTAGGCTAATGGCCCTGGAGCCTTTACAACCCTTGCCCTTAGGATTACCTTGGGATCATGCCACCTGATCTTAGTTTCCAGTGCCTCTGTCGAGTAGAGCCACTGGAGAGATCCCTGGGGTGAATTTTCTATTTCCCATCCACTCATCAAGAGGGCCAGTGAGGTGCTCTGTTTGACATGTAGGGGAAGTCTATTTCATAGCATGGGCAGTCTTTGGGTTATGAACCTGTCCAAAAGGCACATTCTGTTGATTGTGGTAATGAGGATGAGATCTCTGGAGCATGTGGTGTGGTGAGATTGGAATTTCTTTAGATGTAGCATTTCTAACAGAGCTGGGTCAGACATGACTTTGTAGGTCAAGCAGAGATCGCCTGTAAGTAGGTGATATGAGACAGAGAATAGTTGGAGTTTTTTGAGTCTGTCCCTATAGGACAAGTGTTTAAGGCCTAGGATCCTCTTTGTGAGATAGTTTTGTGGCCTCTCCAGTTGTTGCAGGTGTCTAGTGAGGTACATGCCAAATGGGGTATTGTACTCAATGATTGGCCTAATGAGGGAAGAGTAGAGGGAGACAATGACCGCTTTCTTCCTGGATGCAAAATCCTTAGTAATGAGATGTGCCACATAGAAGGACTTTCTGACCATAGTGGCAATGTGGTGGTGAAAAGAGTGGTTGCTGTCAACTTGTGTTCCCAGATCTCTTATGACACCTTCTGTGTTCTGTGGACTACCATCGATGTGATAATTCATGGGAACTGGGTTTTTCCCAAGGGGGATGACGACACATTTTTTGGCATTGAGCTTAAGGCCATGGTTCTGACACCAGTCGGTCTCAGTGAGGCCTTTCTGAAGGATGTCAACATCACTTGAGGAGTTAATAATGGCTCAATCCCAACTTGCAATCATCTGTGAACTTTGTCAGCCAGAGTCCCTTCATGTTGGACTGGACTTCTAAGAAGTAGATACCAAACAGGAGAGGACCCAGGACCAAACCCTGTGAGACTCCACTTGTGACTGGTCGGCAGTCTGACTTAGAGTCAGCTACTTTTACACTGTGGGTTCTATCTGTAAGCCAGTTTGCAACCCACCTAGTGATATAGGGGTGATGCCTAGCTTAGTGAGTTTTTCTATGATTCAGTGGGGAATGGTATCAAAGACCTTGACCAGATCAAGGTAGGCTGTATGAGCCACCTTGCCGTCATCCACAGCTCTGGTGACTGACTCAAAGAAGTCGACCAAGATGAGCAGGCATGATCTACCCTTCACAAAAACCAAACCGTGTAGGATCCAGAGTTTGGAGATTCCCTATATCCTTGTTTATTAGGTCCATGATGATGTGTTCCTTAGCTTTGCATATCAGACTTGTCAGGCTAATGGGGCGATAGTTCCCAGGGTCTGTACTTGCTCCTCCTATGTGGAGAGGGATGACTAGCAGTACGCCATTCGGTAGGGACAAAGCCTGAGGTGAGGTTGTGATTGAATAGGGCACACAGTTAAGGTGCCAGTTCACTCTGTAGTTCATGTAGAACACAGCCAGGGATAATGTCAGGTCCCATAGAAGCTGCTTTCCTTTCTGTTTGGCACTGTTTCTCTCCTCTTAATATTGTGCAAATGTGATTTGCAATGTTGTTTGGGTTTACACACTAGCAGTAAACATGATAACACGAATTGGCAAGAAAGCACTATCAATTGTTGCTGTTCACTCTGATCGGACATGCCTGGAACTAGAAGGGAAGGTGCCCAATTTATGATTCAGTGGTGGGGTATGGAGGAGTCTAGAATCTTTACTGGACTGCTTTTAAAGTGCCACAGATGAAGGCTGCTGCAGGGGGACTCTACCAGCTCACAGTAGAAGTATGATGCATGGAATATTCTAAACAAGGCTGTCTCCAGTGTAACTTGCAATCCATGCATTGTAGAACTGTGTAGGCATCACTATAATGACTCAAAAGGTGCAAGCAGGATATGCTCAACCAGTGGCTGAATACGTTTAGGGCACCTGATATCCCACAGTTGTGCAAGTATACAGATAAAGAAAACTTATATTAGATAGAAAGCTGCATATAATTTAGATGGGTATGCATAATGCTCTTCTCTTTTTCTCTCCTTTTCCTTCCACAGCTAACCAGAACATCCTGGTGAACAGGGAAGCCCATGCTAAGCATCTGGAGAAACTGATGGAAGCAAGGAGCATGTATGCAGCACAACATAACTATTATTTTAGCTAAAGTATTTCCCTTCTATACAGTAGTAGCAAATTAAGCATGCATATCCTAACTGTAAAAGCAAACATACATGCTTCAGTCTGTAGCACAAGCCAAATGTAGGAGTCAAATCTAATACTGTAGTCAGACGTCATGGATTCAAATACCACAAGTAACAAATATATAGTAAAATCCTTTAAAAATGTTGCATAATTTATATTCTACAAAAGTGGCATAAATACCCTGCTGTTAATTTAATCTGTAAAATTTGACCAAGCATATGTGCAATATAGGGTGGCACAGTGGTGCAGTGGTTAGCATTCTCACCTCACAGCAAGAGGTTCTTCAGTTTCATTCTTTGCTGGGGTGCCTTCTGTGCCCTGTGTTTGTGTGGGTTTCTTCCTGTGCTCTGGTTTCCTCCCACATTCCAAAGACATGCAGTAGGTGAATTGGACATTCTAAATCGGCCCTAGGTGTGAGTGTGCAACCTGACCCCATAAAACTGTAACTGCTAAAGAAACAGTGAGTACCTGGAGGGGCACTTGTTGCCTGACGTGCTGAATGGAACAGAGTTGCTTGATGTGCTGAATGGAGTTGAGAGAGATATAGATGCACATTTCTAGGATTACTTTGAACAATCATTACTTAGAGTTTGTAGTTGTTAAGAAGTGTATGTAAATGTAAAAGTAGAGAAAGAATACTTTATTGTCATGATAATATAGTGTATGCCACATATAATGGTACTAATTATCTCTTTTTTTTTTCTTACCCCAACCCTTCTCTCTCTTTTTTGATTTTTCTATGTCATCAAAATGTTTCCATGTCATCCATCCGTGTCAAATCACAAAATGCTTTACAGCACAGGGAGGTAGGCCAAACCCCATGGCTCAGCCTGCCCCCCTCCACAGGCTCCTGCTCCCAACAATAAGCACATCTGGGAAACCAAACTGGCAGTACTGCCTCCTCTGCCTCTGCACAACCTGGGCCCTCCAAATCAGGTAGCACTACCTCGGCAGCAGGTGTTGTGGTACCCTGGCTGAGGTGGGGATTTTATCACCCACCAGGAGTTGCCAGGTTTGATGCATAGGGTTGTGCACACCATGACTGGTGCTTGACTACACCAGATGGAGAGGATGCTCTCACTTATACTCATAGGACAGGATGTCAAGCACTTCAACAGCTAACAGAGTAAGGGGACAGTGATGATAGCCCTGTGGATGAGGACTAAATTCTCACTGTCCCAGTGTTTGATGGGCATGGGCATCAGCTGTCCCCTCCCTATCCCCAATCATTGTGTCCCCAACCCATCGTGTCACTCACCATCTCTGTATGTTGTCTTGTTTGTCCTGTTTGTTTGCATCTCTTGCTTCACATACCCTACCCTTGTTTATGTAAATGTTTCTTGTCAATATTATTATTGTAATTTTTAGTCTTTGTATTAATTATTGATGTTATGTGATCCTATCTCGCCTACATTCTGACTGATGGTTGTCTCTTATTGGCTGAGCTTACTATATCCCAGGATGCACCACTACCATTCCCCAGATCGCTAACTAGCAAAGCTGAGCTAAGTAGTGTTTTTCACTAACTTTTCTGTCAGGAAATTTCTATTTCTATAACAAATGTGTGATTGGGTATTTTGTGGAAAATTTGTGTGTGATTGTGTGTTTGTTCTGACTAGAGGCCCCCCTTGAACTGAAGGGCCTTTCCCTGTCAGTAAATTTAATTTCAAATCCTTAGGGTTCTAGGATCCCTTTAGTTATTTTCTGTAGTTGTCGGACTGTCAACCTTAATCGGCAACCGTGAGCTAATCATTGTAGTGACAGTCAATTTATAAACAGTGTGTTTTTCTGTGTTACTGAATTTGTTGCTATAATGTCTCAGGCTGCAACTTTAAAATGTCAATCACAGATGACCACTCTCTCTGTGTTTATTGCTTGGGAGCTAAACATTTGCAGGAGTCCTTTTCCTCGAGGGTCCTCCAAGAGAGGAAAAATAAACTTATTTTGAAAGGCCTTATAAACCCTCTTTTGAAGAAGCATTAGCGTCTTCTCCTTCTCCTGCTAAAAAAAGTCGGCTCCGACCAGTCCGTCGGACCCGACCGCCAAAAGGTCATCGAGGATGTCAGATTCGGACATAGACAGGGTGCTCCAAAGACTTTTCCAGTCCCCAGTCTTTTTTGTTTGGCTCCAACCCAATTGGCTAGCCCACCATTGCCATTCCTCCTCCGGCAGGTGCTGATGGAGCCAGTGGAGATCCTAGGGACCTATGCTGTCGGTTCCGAGCCTCCCTCTCAGTGCTTCTCCCAGGATTCTGGGGTCCGGCTTTCAGAGCTATGAGGCCAAGTCTTCGCCATCTCGGCACCTTCCCTGGGCATGGAGACTGGGTCTTTGGCAGTTCCCTGTCTCTAGGCAGCGGAGCCCCCACTGGGGTTCCCCTCCTCCTGAGGGTTCTTGAGTTGTCTTGGAAGAGCCCCCAAGGAAGAGATCGTGCAAGAGGAAGCACGTGGACTCCCCCGAGTCTCTTACATCAGACACTGATCTTGATGATGCGGAGGGGTCCCCAAAGTCGTCCTCGGATGATGTCTCATTCGCAGACATTCTAGAAATCCTTAAGCCTGGAATTCCAAACCCTCCGTTGATGAGTCAGTGTTTCTCAAGGCCTTGGGCTCAGCCCTCTGCCTCCTGGGTGCTCAGCCCTTGACGAGCTCCTGGATTTGGTTTGTCGGAGGGCATGGAGATACTGTGGAACCAGTGCCCTAACAAATTTTTGTCTGCCCCACCCGAGAAGGAGTTCTTGACAAAAGGCGTGGCTGTAGATGCCATGGTGGTGGCATCTGCTACCCAGCAGGACGTGGCAGTGGCTTCAACGTCCGTCCATCCTCCTAATAAGGAGTCTAGGAGCATGGACCAGTGCGGCCTTTACTCTGAGGTCCCTGAATTATTTGGCACATTTCACCAGACTACAGAGGGATCTGGTCAAGGAGCTCTCAGACTCCCTCTCAGGTAACCTACCTGAGCAGCTAGCCCAGTCGGTTAGCTCTCAGTTGGCTATCATTTCTAACTCGTCCATGAGGCTCATTTCATATGCAGCAAGGGGTGGTCAGAGCGGCAGGCACAGGCGTGGCTCACGGAGACAAGCCTAGAGGCCTTCAAGTCTTCCTTCCCTTTGATGGGTCCTCTTTGTTTGGACCCAAGGTAAAGACACTCTTACCTGCTGTGAGCAGGAGGGAAAGACTTTATCTGCCGTAGGAGCACGTTATTCCACTCCCTTATCCCAAGGCTAAAAGAGGAGGGAAGATGTGGTTCCACAAATCACAGAAATTCTTTCCCCAACAGCAGGAAGATTCCTTCCAGAGGCAGAGGACGGGAAATTATTCTGGGCCTGCAACAATGGAGACCGAGTCCTTTGGCTCTTCAGCCTCCCACACTCCATGAGGGATTGCCCGGCTGTGCTGCTCGAGCCAGTCGGGTGCAAGCACCTAAAAGCCTGGGAGTCTATTACTCAGGACAGATGGGTGCTTCGGATTATCGCCGGAGGTTACACCATTCCCTTCACACACTCACCCCCACCGTCCAAAAATCCCGGACCCACCACCCAGTCAAAGGGAAATTGCAGCCAGAAGCTTCAAAGCTGCTGAAAAGGAGTCATCCAACCGGTCCCCAAAGACCAGATCGGATCCGGAAACTACTCAAGGTTCTTTAGTGCCAAAAAAGACAGGGGACCTGAGACCCATATTGGATCTCAGCAAACTAAACCAGTCCATCATGAAGTCCAAATTCCGGATGGTCACCTTACAATCCATTCTCCCATTGTTGGAGAAAGATGTTTGGATGTGCTCCATAGATCTTATTATCACATACCGATACATCAGGCATCCAGGAGGTATCTGCGCTTCAGCCTGGGAGACAGTCATTTCCAATTTTGTGCTCTGCCCTTTGGTCTCACCACAGCCCCCAGGGTGTTCACCAAGTGTCTGGCAGTAGTGACTGCTCACCTGAGGAGTCTCGTTCCAAGTGTTTCCCTATCTGGACGACTGGCTCCTGACTGCCGCCACCAGGCATCTACTACTAGAGAACCTACAAGCCACCATCTCCTGGGTGCTTCCTGGGAATTACATTCAACTGGTCAAAGTCTGTCTTGCTGCCTTCTCAGCGCATAAGATACATAGGAGCAGAGATAGACTCAAAATTGATGCGAATCTTCCTTCCGAAAGGATACAAACATTACAAGGTCAAGTCCGAGCCCTGCTTCTAAGATCCAAAGCCCCAGCCAGGTTGGTCCTGCAACTTTTAGGTTCAATGTCTGCCACGGTTCTCCTAGTTCCTCTGGCAAGATTGCACATGAGAATTCTTCAGTGGCTGTTATCGACACAATGGTCCTTTCAGGATCTCCCCCTCAATCATCATATACTGATTACAGAAGGACCTCCGCTGGTGGCTTCAGCCATCCAATCTGAATCAGGGAAGACCTTTTGTTATGCCCTCTCCGGTAGCCACCTTGATGACGGATGCCTCCCAGATGGGGTGGGGGGGGCATTGTCTGGGCAGGTCAGTTCAGGGTTCTTGGCTTCCAAATGAAACCTTTCTCCATATCAATGTGTTGGAAATGAGGGCTGTACTTCTGTCTCTACAAGCTCTTCACAACTTTCTCCCTCAAGGCATTATCGCTGTCCACACAGACAACATGTCGGTGGTTTGGTATCTAAACAAACAAGGAGGGACCAAATCTTATCCCCTTTGCAGAGAGGCCATGAGGGTGTGGGAATGGGCAGTGGCTACCAACCGCTTCCTAGTGGCGACCCACATTCCAGGAAAATCCAATGTATTGGCAGACAGACTGAGCAGGACTATTCTTTCTCCTCATGAGTGGTCCCTGAACGAAACTGTAGCAGCTCAGATTTTCAAAGATGGGCTGTTTGCAACACCACAAAACGAAGTGCAAAGGTTCTTTTCCTTGACCCAGCGTCAGGGAAGCAGCTATGGATGCTCTAGTCCAACCTTGGCCAACAGGACTGCTTTCCCCCGGTTCCACTCCTTCCCAAAGTCATCCAGAAAGCTTCCCAATTGGGGTCCACAATGATTCTAATTGTCAGGTATGGTTCGAAATATGCTCTGGACGGTCCCTGGTTTTGGATCTAACTCGACCTTCTGATTCATCAGTCGGGACAACAGCACCAGTCCCTTCACACTTTGAAATTAGCAGCTTGGCTCCTCCACTTCCGACCTTAGTCAGAAATCACACCTTGACCCTGAAGTTATTCACATTTTATCTTCAGCCCACAAACCCACCACTAAGAAATTGTATCACAGTAAGTGGAAGAGGTTTGCTATCTGGGCTCAACTCAGAGGCTTAGACCCTATTACTGCCCCGATACCAGAGGTCTTGAAATTTTTAACATCCTTGTTTAATCAAGGATCTTCAGTCTCTACTATTAAGGTCCAACTAGCAGCTATCTCCAAATTTCACGAATCCATAGACCCACCTTTGATGAGTAGCAGATTATGTAAAACTTTCATTAAAGGTGCTGTGCTTTTAAGACCCCCAGTTTTCATCCGGGATCTTGATTTGGTACTTAGTGCCTTAACATCTCCCCTTTGAACCGGCTGCTACATGTGAGTTGAAATATCTGTCTTGGAAAACTGCCTTCTTAATTGCAATTACCTCTGCAAGAAGAGTTTCAGAACTTCAAGCCCTATCTATCAAACCACCGTACTTGATTTTTCACAAGGATAGAGTATCACTTAGGCCTAACCATCCTTTGTTCCAAAAGTTTGTTCTAATCTCTGTCTCCAACAATCTCTAGAACTACCAGTTTTCTTTCCAAAATTTTCAAACAAAGCGGAATACACCTTGCATAAGTTGGATGTTCACAGGCAATTGCGCTTCTATCTAGACAGGACTCAACAGATTCGAAGACAGACCAATTGTTTGTGTCCTTTTCAGATAATAAACTGGGTAAAACCATCACTAAAGCGACTATTGCCAAATGGATTAGAGATTGCATAGCTCAGGCTTATTCCTCTTCAAATAAGCAACTTACAACATCTGTCAAAGCTCACTCTACTAGAGCTATGGCTACCTCTATTGCATTTCATTCCAAGCTCGCTATTTCTGAGATTTGTGCTGCGGCTACTTGGTCCAACCCGCATACTTTCTTTTCCCACTATAAATTGGATGTGGCATCTAAAGGGCGAGCATCATTTGGTTCCACGGTACTCAGGAGTGTTTTCCAGTGAGCCACCCAGGATTCAGGTGCTAGGGATGCTGTCCCATCAGTCAGAATGTAGGCGAGATAGGATCACATAACATCTTTTAGTTATGTACTCACCATAACTTCAGATGTTTGGGATCCATCCATTCCTAATACCCACCCTCCTTCCCCCTGCCTTGGAGATCAGAAGAGATTGAATGGTTTTGAGCTGTACTATTTTTATCTTGTTTCATCTGATGATGTTATATAAGCAGTGCGTGCATGTGTGCATGTATGCGGACAAACTAGATCTGGGGGAATGGTAGTGGTGCATCCTGGGATATAGTAAGCTCAGCCAATAAGAGACTTCGCTCTTTGGCATAACGAACCCATCAGTCAGAATGTAGGCGAGATGGATCCCAAACATCTGAAGTTATGGTGAGTACATAACTAAAAGTTTTTTGGCATGTCTGTAATTGGAGCTTTTCTCCTCGGGTCTCCACTGAAAATGGGCTTTTGGCTCAGTTGAACCAACCCGGTTAACAAATAACAATAAATAAATAAATAAATAAATAAGAGGTGCCATCAGACAATCCTGATCTCTCTCTTTAAACAATACTGGCTTTTAAAAGCTGATACTGCATTTGCTGTCAAACTTGAGCACTGTAGCATCCATGTGTGAACTGTAGTAACTGCTTTAAAAAAAAGTACGTGTCAACTCATAGTTCTCCTGGTTGTCTGATGTCACTATTCTGTTCAGTTTGGAGAAAGGCCAAGCAGATGTAATACATTGTTTGTAGGACTCTAAAGGTATTGTAAAAGTATGAGTAAAAATCATACAATCTACTGAAATTACACATAACAGATAAACTTCTGGTATGGCCTACTGGCATTTTGAATATTTCTCCTAGTGGAATTTATAAAAAGAACCTGCCTATAGCTCAGGCTATTCCATTTATAGCAAATATTTATGTAACCATAAACTGGGCTGCTAGAGGTAAAATACAATTATTTGCTTATGTGCAGTTTCTAACTGGTCAGGTCAGACTGTTCTGCCTTGAAAACACATCACAACTTTTCTGTAACGTCATTATTTGTAGTAGAGTGTGTTCCTTTGTTTTTCAAGACAAACTAATTAAAGATGCAATGAGTTAGTTACTCCACATTGACATAATGTTCTGGAATGCACAAGTGAGAACTACAGCTCATAGTCCAAATGACTTGCAATAATCTCATAATCCATTCCATAGGTATCACTTAATATGTACCTAACCATTCTAGAAGCTAGTATGTTTTTTCTACTTTAAAAGTCATGAAGGAGCTCTATTGGCAACATGTATACAAAAGAAAGCAGTTCAATACAGGTCACAGTATAGGTGTAGTCACACTCCAAACACTCATACCCTCATTCCCAATAAACTTCTAATATACAGATGTTGTGCAAATTATACACTGTGTGGTACTCACAAACAGAAGTGTTAATGAACAAAAATACGCTCAAAGAGGGCAGGATCTATAACACTATAGGCAAACAAAGAATAAAAAATGTACACCCTGGCAAGTGGCAAGGCAAAGTAGTGTTTCCCAATACCATGTGAACATGCAAATGTGTGTCTTAAAATATACTAGTTGAGCTAACAGTAGCAGCAAATGAGGCCACCTGATGATGTAAGGCAGTGAAGCTAAGAATGCTAATGAGATGCAAATCTTTGATAATGCTTGTAAGAACGGTCAAGGTCATGTGCATGAACTATAGAAATTTCCCACAGGGTTTCCATTTTACAGGATATTGCTGATTAAAGTATTAAAGATATACTATTTCAACTAAATCATTTACCTTTAATAATTCCCTTTATAAAAAGATCTTGATGTGTTTCAGGAATGTTAAAATATAATGTCCTTTTGATCCTATATAAAGTAACTGTCTGATTCATATTATACGCCCTTAAATACTGCTTGTCTTTTTCAGTACAGCCCAGTAATTTTTCACTGTCGCTCTGCAATTTAAAAGATGAATGCTAAATACCTAAATTTATGTTTAGGTAAGGCTAGTGAAGATTAAACTATTCAAAACTTCTACAAATGTTTAATAAATATCTAACAATTCCTCCATGCATCAAGACAAAAGGATGGGGGGGTTGCTAATGCTTAAGGATGCATCTTTGAAAAAAGGTGAGATAACTGATGTGTGTACAGTTCTGTTTGTTTATTTATTTAGACAGACAGAATAACTGGACCACAGGATTACTTATTTATTCATTTTGATAACCGAGGTAGAACACTTGATACAGATGGGCCTATTTCAGTGTCAGCCTAGACAAATATAAATGATAGTAGACAAGTAAGTTAACAAAAAGTATTACATGAGTACAAACAAAAATGTTTGAAGATAGTAATGAATTAATAACAGTTTGTTTGTGTCTTTTCCCGGTAAGGGGTCGCCACAACAGAACTCCGGTCTGCTAATGATTGGCAGTTGATTTTTACGTACCGGCTTGCCAGGCCTGATGCACAACCTTCAATGAAGGTATGCCCATTCAGGTATGTCTCCTCACAGAAGACGCTCTAGCTGAGAATCGAACCAGGCAGCGTCTTACTGTGAGGCGACAACGCTACCGCAGCACCACCACCGCGTAATAATAATGAAATACTCAATACATGGGACAATAGGAAGGGATGGTTAGAGTAAGGGGCGAAGACGAAGAAGAAGAGAGTAAAACAGTGATGGGATACAGCACAAAGTATAAAAGACAGCAAAAGTTAGGGCACACAGAAATGAACTGTATACAATGTATACAGTATGGAAGAGTTGTCACATATTAGTATAGGGAAATAATGAGAGGATGACAAAGATGCCTGACTGGTGAAGGGGAGAGTGGTGGATTAATTAATGTGTCCTTGTAATCTGACAAGCCTTTGTATATGTAGAATAATACAGTGAGTGCAGCATTATGCAATAGTCACAGTAATAACAAGTTATGCAGCATGATATCAATAGAAATACAATAACTACAGCATTAAGTAAAGTCATAAGACTAGTAGGCATCTACAGATCTGCTGAAAAAGTACATACGATTGATTAACCTAACAGACACTAAGCAGCATACAATATAGAAACAGAATGTGACACTGTCAACCAAAAAGATTTCAACAGTACATTTATTGGCAACTTTATACTTTGCAAAACCTTTCTTTGAGCTGACAAGTAATGCATAACAGTTTACTTCGGCTCATTTAAAATTAGGCTTGATAATTTCCTCCATTATCTGCCTCTTCACTTTGAAGGAATTAATTTATTTATCCTTTGTTAATGATGTTGGTAGCTTATTTTAGAGACTCAAGGTGGCATTTATGCAAATAGGAGAAATGTGGCCACAGTATCAGGAGACCTACCTACTCTTTTCATTAAGTGCTCTAGGATCTTTTACATCCACCTAAGCTACCACCAAATCAGGTCTTAGTTTAACATCTCATCTGAAAGATGACACATACAGGAGTACAACACCCCCTCCTTCTTAAGTCACACTGCAGTATCTGTAATCAATCTACCTTGTTTTGGAATAGAACTCATAGCTTCTGCACCAAAATTGAGTATGTTAACTTTTGCTCCACTGACACAGCTTGACGTCTCTTCTTTATTCTTTAAAAAATTATGTTACATTCCTCTTGTGCTTCAGAAATTAATAACCTGGGGATTTAATAAAATCTGTGTAGGAATAGTGGAAAGTCTATATGGAAGGTACTATGGTCATGTATGTGGATCCCCCTTGGCAGTGCGCCTCTCATATTAATGAAGGCGTGTTACTGAGGTAGAGCTGTGTAACATGGTTAGTGAATCAGTCTAGGGGTGTGTTACTGTGTCTGGAGATAAGTAACACACCCCCTGCACTGTCAAAGGAGTGAAATTAAATCATTTAATACATCTTTTTTTAATTTTTCATGGTGTTTGGGGGGCGTGGTGCTTAGCAATGGATATGTGACAAACATCTAAAAATAGAAACCGGATACCTTTAATTATTTAGGAAAGGTCAAGTTTAAGCATAGCTAAGCAGGTTTGTGAGGCACGGTATGGTGCTTAGAGGTGTTTAAATGTAGTAGAGAGATATATGGAAAAGTAGAACAGCATTTCATGTAGTCATGCAGCTGAATGGTTAGCGTGACAGTTTTATGTGTAGTAGGTGCAGGGTTTGAATACAGAGCTGGCTTAATTTGTAAATACACAAGTATGAGACATCTTTTAAATTCTGATTGATTACACAGACAGGTTATTAAATTTAGTTTGCAAATACACATATATGAGAAGTAGTATTAAACCTTGAATGAATTTTGTGTTAATACACAGACAGGGTATGGAGCATTTATGTTGCAAATACAGAATTATGAGAAGTATGTGTAAACCCTTGATGGAATAATGTTTATGTATGCACAGACATGTTATTACACCTTTTCTTTTGCAATTACACAATTATGTAATGTATTAGCTTATTCACACTGAGCTGAATGGAGGAGGGGCACTGACCACAACTCTGATCTGTGATATATAACAATAAATATCCTGGTTTTTTTTTGTTTATTTTTACTAGTTATTGCTTATTCTAACCATTTATAGCACTTTTTTATTTTCTACTGCCTACTTTTTACTGTATTTTATTGCTATGAATTAACCTGCACTGTTCTATGTCAATTATCTGCCTTACTCAGCCTGTTAAATCACTTTTGTTACTGCCACTCTGCTTGTAACGCTTTTTTAGCTAGTTTATAGGTTCATAGGTTCATAGGTAGGTACTAGGCTATCTGCCCAAAGGCATTTATAAGCCTAGCCAGAATGTGTTGGCTTTCGCTGCCCCCTTAGATTATAGATTCATAGGTAGGTACTAGACTATCTGCCCGAAAGCATTTATAAGTCTAGCCAAAATGTGTTTGCTTTCGCCGCCCCCTTAAATTATAGGTTCATAGGTACGTACTAGGCTATCTGCTGTTTCACTGTGTGAAAAGTATTAACTGGAAATTTTCTCCATTTGTCAACAATCTGTTTGTTTGTTCTGATTTCCTGCCAAGGAGTGTATCATATAACTGATTTATTTGCAGTTAAAAGCATTCTCTAGAGTCTCCTTGCTCCTTTTTCTGTTTAAAACTTGTGTTTAATGTCTCACTGCTGTCTTTCTGCTGTGATAAACACCTCTGTAGTGTTTCTGCCTAAAATAGTGTAGCTAGCAGCTGTAGCATAGCCCATTTCAGGTTTTTTGTCTCTGGGCCTGGTTGCTTGTTTACAGTGGCTGTTTGTTCTGAGCATATTTTCTAGGCCATCTTGCATTAGCAGAAACCATTCTTCACCTTAGTGAGAGGATCGTGACATTTGGCCACTAGCTGATAAAGGTTGGCTGGTCTAGGGCTTGGAGTAAGCATTCATTGGTTCTTTTGAGCTTTTTTTTTAAAGTTGTTTCAGGTTTGTTCCTTCTGGTATTTAAGGCCTACCTTTGAGAGGATTTCTGCTTATTCATACTGAACTGAACGAAGGAGAGGCACTGACCACAGACTCTGATCTATGATACATAACAATAACTATCCTGTTTTCTTGCGTATTTTTGCTAGTTATTACTTATTCTAACCATTTATGGCACTTTTTATTGTCTGCTGCCAACTTTTTACTATATTTTATTGCTGTAAGCTAATTTGCGCTGTTCTGTCAATTATCTGCCTTACTGGGCCTGTTAAATCACTTGTTACTACCATACTGTTTGTAAAGCTTTTTTAGCTAGTTTCACTGTGTGAAAGGTATTAACTGGAAATTTTCACTATTTGTTAAGCATCTGTTTGTTTGTTCTGATTTCCTGCCAAGGAGTGTATCATATAACTGATTTGTTTGCAGTTAAAAGCATTCTCCAGAGTTGCATTGCTCCTTTTTCTTTTTAAAATTTTCATTTAGTGTCTCACTGCTGTTTTTCTGCTGTGATAAACATTTCTGTAGTGTTTTCTGCCTAAAATAGTGTAACTAGTAGCTGTAGCATAGCCCAGCTCAGGTTTGCTGTCTCTGGGCCTGGTTGTTTGTTTGCAGTGGCTGTTTGTTATGACCACATTTTCCAGGCAATCTTGGATTAGCAGAAGCCATTCTTCACCTCAATGAGAAGATCACGATGATCGGCCACTAGCTGGTAAATGTTGGCTAGTCTAAGGCTTGGGGTAAGCACTCTTTAGTTCTTTTGAGCTTTTTTAAGTTGTTTCAGGTTTGTATCTTCTGGTATTTAAGGCCTACCTTTGAGAGGATTTCTGCTGATTCACACTGAGCTGAATGGGGGGGGGGCACTCACCACAACTCTGATCTGTGATATGTAACAATAAATATCCTGTTTTCTTGCTTATTTTTACTAGTTATTGCTTATTCTAACCATTTATAGCACTTTTTATTGTCTGCTGCCTACTGTTTACTGCATTTTATTGCTATAAACTAATCTGTACTGTTCTGTGTCAATTATATGCCTTACTAGGCCTGTTAAATCACTTTTGTTACTGCCACACTGTTTGTAAAGCTTTTTTAGCTAGTTTCACTGTGTGAAGAGTATTAACTGGAAATTTTCTCCATTTGTTAAGTATCTGTTTGTTTGTTCTGATTTCCTGCCAAGGATTGTATCATATAACTGATTTGTTTGCAGTAAGAAGCATTCTCTAGACCCTCCTTGCTCCTTTTCTCTTTAAAACATTAATTTAGTGTCTCACTGCTGTTTTGCTGCTGTGATAAACATTTCTGTAGTGTTTTCTGTCTAAAATAGTGTAGCTAGTAGCTGTAGCATAGTTTCCCACCCTCCCTCCCTATTGATGTCTTGTTCTTAAACTTGATGACTTTGCAGTTGCCCACTCCTAGTGTAAATTTGATCTGCGGCACTCATCACATTCCAGTCTCATAAGCTTATTCTACCTAATACAGAGAGAACATTTGGGAAGGCCAACCCCCTTAGTTTCTTAACCTTGAATTATCTTCTGTTCCTCCTTTCTCCCTTTCCACCTTACTAAAAAAAAATTTAAAAAAATGTATTCATCTGCTTTTACAATATTTTTCTTTCCTCCTCCTACTCTGTTACTTCATATTGCTTTTTCTGCTACTTGTTCTCTAAAGTGTTCAATTGCATCTTTTCTGCTGCATTTATTACTGCTTGTTTTTAGCCTGTTTAAATTTTAAGTCATAGCTAGCTAAGCTACAGACCCTGAAATTTGACTCAAGATGCCCAGTCCACCTATCTGAACCTCTTCAATTCTATCAAAATTCTACTCTTTACCCTGATCCTGGGCGACTTTAATTACCCAACTATGGATTGGAAAAACTACTCATGCCAGAACACAAATGCCCAGAGATTCCTCGATTTTATCAATGCAAATCCCTTGGAATAGCTATTCAATACCCCCACAAGAGGTGCTACTATCTTGGACTTGGTATTAACCAGCATGAGTAACCACTGAAGTACTCCTATAGTATTATCATCCCTGGTAAGATCCAACCATAAAGCAGTCACTTTCAAAGTCACCATCTCCCCTAACTCCCCTCAAGCTGGGGTCAAACAAAAAAATTCTCCAAAGCTGATTACAACCTACTGAGAGATGGTATAAACAGCTTCATGGCCTCCTCCCACTCTGTAGGAACTGGCACCAATGTCCACATCTACACCAAAGTACTATACGAGCATTTATATAGATGGATGGAATTAGGAATACCTGAGAGGACAAAATCATCCCCCACAAGGAATAGTAAACTTGTCTGGTGGACATCTGCAATAAATAAACTATATAAAAAAGGAAAACATTGCTGTCCAGGACCAAGAAGGAGCAGGTGCCCAATTGGAATCAATCTCTCCTTAACCTGAACAAGCAAATAAGAGCACTAGTGAAGTCCTCTAAAGCCAACTTTGAGTTAAAATTGACCACATCTACTAGAGACAATCATAAGGCCTTCTTCACATACGTCCGCAATCTCAAAGGAAGCAACCAGATCTGTTCAGAACTGGTGGTCAATGACACCACATACACAAATTCTGTAAATATAGCCAATCTACTTGCTGACAGATTCAGTGAAAACTTCACCCCTCTGTCCCCCCATCATAAATCAGAACATCCCCAGTGCCTGCCCCCACCCCTCATCTCTAGGGAACAGGTCATCACTGCCCTCTCAAAGGCAAAAATACAGCCTCCATGGTACCCAATAACATCCCAGGCTGCATGCTACATGAACTCAGGCATGAACTTGAAGCACCATTAGGCACCCTATACAACCAAAGTCTGAGTACTGGCTCTGTCCCAGCCAAGTGGAGGACAGCCACTGTCATCCCTTTACACAAAGGTGAAGCATCTACTGATCCAAGAAATTATAGACACGTCAGCCTAACTAGTCTGATCTGCAAGGCCATGGAATGGATTATCATGGACCTCATTAACATGGACATTGGCAACCTCCAAATACTCAACCCCACAGAGTTTGGCTTTGTCAAGGAGAGGTCATGTCTGTTAAATCTGGTTGAAGTCTTTTAGACAGTCACCAAACCCATGGATGAGGGGAAGATGGTGCACACTGCCTACCTTGACCTGGCCAAAGGCTTCAACAGTATTCACCACTTGGGCATAATAGATAAACTCTCTCAACTAGGCATCAATCCATATGTAACCAGATGGGTAGCAAACTGGCTCACCGATAAACCCAGCTAATCAAAACAGGGGATGCCACCTCAAGCAGTAGACCCGTAACAAGCAGTGTACCCCAGGGATAAGTCTTGGGGTCTCTGTTTTTCAGGATATACTTCTCTGAGGTGCAGGCCAAACACAGTGGGCTATGGATGACCAAGTTTGCTGATGACTGCAAGCTGGGAATAGTCATCAATTCCCCAAGTGATGTGGACGTCCTCTAAGAGAATCTCACCCAAACAAATGACTGGCACCAGAAACATGGCCTCAAGCTTAATGCCAAAAAAAAAAAATGCATCATCATCCCCTTTGGGGATAATGATGTTCCCACATATTTTCACATTAATAAGAATGTCCTATGTACGCAATCAATAGTAAGGGATTTGGGCACCCAGGTTGATAGCAATCTGACTTTGGACCACCATGTTGCTTCTATTGTACAGAAAGCTTTCTACATGGCCCACTTCATAAGTAAGGGTATCTCATCCAGGGACAAAGAGGTCATAACATCCCTGTATTTTTTCCCTTATAAGGCCAGTTATTTAATACAATGCCCTCTTCAACATGTACCTCTCAAAGCACATGCAGCAGCTGGAGAGACCACATAGGTTCCTCACCAGGAGAATCCAGGGCCTCAAACATCTACCCTATACCATTATGCATACCTATCTATCACACATTCAGAGTAGAATTTGGTAAAATAATGATAACAATACTTACAAACTGGTAGGACATTCCTATCTCTAGCGTTTTGGACCCAAGTGGCCAATAGATCCCCCTTATAATGCTTTAGATCATAATAATGATGTCCCACCTCCTCACCTGTGCAGGGGATACCAGTTGCATTGGTGAGATTGCATGCCAGCAGGTCCCAGGCCTCCGCCATGTACTCTGATCCATGGAACTGGCCCTACAGCAGCCTGATGTCATGGTCTTTAACAAGGAGTCCAACCATGACCCTGGAGTCCAGAATGCCTCACAGCTGTGCCCAGAAGCATGCACCTTCTCCACCTCCTGCCATAGTCTCTGCCAAAATCAAACTCTGGCTGTATTCAAGCCTGTTGCACTTAAATAAGGATGTTTTCCCACCCTTTAACACCATTGGGCCATTTTTAAAAATGTGTCACTTTGCTTAGCACTTTGCAAACCTGCTGAGCTCAGCCGAGCATTGCTTAAACTGGCAATGCTTAGCAATGCTTAGCAGTGTACAAACCAGCTCAGCTGGGCTAAGCAGTGCTTAAATGGGCATTCCTTAGCAATGCATAAACCAGCCAATCACTGTTAAAACATTCCTGGTTTAAGCAGTGCTTGGCAAGGCTTAGCTGTGCTTAGTGGAGCTTAGCTGAGTGCACAAATGCAGAATTTAATAGGATCATAGGAAGTTACTAGGCTACTGGCCCTGAGGCTCTTATAAACCTAGCAAAGTGTTTAGCCCATGTTTACACAAGTCATCACCCAAAGCCCCTGTCCAGCAGGGACACAGGTGGAATCCCAGGGGTCTATTTTCTGTTTCCCATCCAGTCATCCAGGTTGTGCTTAAAAAGGGACAATTAAGTACTCTGCTTGACATGCAGATGGAGTCTATTCCACAGATGGTGGAGTCTCTGGGATACAAATCTGTCCCACCAAGTCCTGTTGATGTCACAGACCAGGTTGAGGGCATGCATGTGGGTTACTCTAGTGAAGCTGGGCTTATGGATGTGCAGCACTCCCATCAAGCTGGGGTCTGTGATCGCCTTGTAGACAGAGGTCACCTCTGAGGAGTCTGTATGACACTGAGTAGAGGAATAGAGCTTTTAGCCAATCTGTGTATGGTAGATGCTTGAGGGCCTTGATGCTCCTGGTGAGGATCCTCTGTGGTCTCCAGTTGCTGCATGTGCTTTGCTAAGTACATACCGAAAGGGACATCATACTCAATAATAGGCCTTATTAGGGAAGATTACAAGGATGTTATGCCATCCTTGTCCCTGGATGACATACCCTTACTGATGAGGTGGGCCATGTAGAAGGCTTTCTGTACAATGGAAGCAACATGGTGATCAAATGTCAGGTTGCTATCAACCTGTGTGCCCAAAGCGCTCACAACTGATTCTGTGCTTAGGACATCGTTATTACTGTGATAATTTGTGGGGACGTAACTCTCCCTGTAGGGGATGATGATGCATTTTGTGGTATGCAGCTTGAGGTGTTTCTGGCACCACTCATTTGTCTGAGTGAGACCCTCTTGGAGGATGTCCACATCATTAGGGGATTTTCAGACAGCACACATCATGCAGTCATCTGCAAACTTGGCCAGCCATAGCCCACTGCTTTTGCCTTGCACCTCAGACAAATATATCTCAAATAACAGAAGCCCCTAGACAGAACCCTGGAGTATGCCACTTGTTGCAGGTCTACTGCTTGAGGTGGCTTCCCCTATATTGACTAGGTGGGTTGCATCAGTGTGTCAGTTTTCTACCCATCTGGTAACATATGGATTGATGCCTAGTGGAGAGGGTTTATCTATTACTGCTGTGTAGGGAATAGTGTTGAAGGTTTTGGCCTGGTCAAGGTAACCAGTGTGGACTGTCTTCCCCTTGTCCATGGCTTTGGTGACTGTACCAAAGAAGTTGACTAAATTTAACAGACGTGATCACCTCTTGACAAAGCCAAACTGTGTGTGATCGAATGGTTGGTGGTTGCCAATGTTCTTGTTAATGAGGCCCATGATAATCTGTTCCATGGCCTTGCAGATCAGGATAGTTAGGCTGATGGGTCAATCATTTCCTGGATCAGTGGACATGCCACCTTAGTGTACAGGGATGGCAGTGGCTGTCCTCCACTCAGATGGGACAAAGCCAGTACTCAGGCTTTGGTTGAATAGAGTGCCTAATGGTGCTGCAAGCTCATGCCTGAGTTCATGTAGGATACAGCCTGGGATGTTATTAAGTTCCATGGAGGCTGTATTTTATGCCTTTGTGTGGGCAGTGATGAGGGCTGTTATTGTGGGAGATTGACTTTGAAAGTGACTTCTTTATGGTCAGATATTACCAGGGGATGACACTGTAGGGGTGTTGCCGTGGTTACTCATGTTGTTTAATATCAAGTCCAAGATATTTCCACCTCTTCTAGGGGTATCAAGTTGTTCCAAGGTGTTTCCATTGAAAAAATCGATGAAACTCTGGCCATTTGTGTGCTGGCATAGGTAGTTCTTGCAATCTGTGTTTGGGTAGTTAAAGTCACCCAGGATGAGGATAAAGGGTTGACTCCTGATAGAGTCAAACAGGACCATATAGACGGAATGTGCATCTTGAGTTGGGGGCCAGTAGCTAGCTATGTTTGAATAGGGGTTTTGTCAATGGTTAACTGCACCTGGAGTGTCTCTTCTGCATCATACTGTTTGTCCAGCCTTGAGGTGTGTATGTCTTTGATATATAAATATATATATATATATATATATATATATATATATATATATATATATATATAGATAGATAGATAGATATTGACACCTCACCTCCTATGGCTTTACTGGTCACAGTTTGGGGTCTGGATGTATGATAGGATGGGTAACCAGGTAAGGCTGGTGTGCTCTCTGCAGCTTTGAACCATGTTTCTGTGACTGCACAGATGTCAGCATTTTCCAGGGTAAAGAATGCTTATAATGAGTGCAGTTTCATGCTTAGACTCCTAGCATGATGGCAGAATACTGCTTAAGGCTAGGAACATACCTGCCTGGGGCACATAATCAGCTCGCTCAATCATGTCTCTCTGCATATAGTCCATGGACGTATGTCTCATGGCATTCATGCTAACATGGAGTATGACAGAGTCATACAGTACCTGTTGTTGAGAGACTTCAGTGCATATGTGATATGGTATATTCTGACACCTGACAGACAACTAGCCACAAATTTCTCCTTTCCAGCCTGGTGAGAAGCACATCTGTGTGTCTCACAATGGAGTGTCCTATGACTAATGTGTAGGGTTTATGTTGAAGCCTTAGTGGCTGTGAGACATATATGTGTGGAATATGTATGGTATGTGGTGTGGAGGGCTGTGGAGATCGCACATGTTTCTGCCTCTGAGGTCTCCTTTGTTTGGGTATGTGTATGTTGAGGACCTCTGCATATGTGGATGTATGTTATATAGGTGTGGGTGGTGTTTGAGATGTAGTGATTGTGTTGACAACCATTCTGGTGCCAGATATACTGGCTTGAGAGGGAGAGAGCATGCATTCTAGGTTCCTAATTTAATTGCATATCTAACAAATTGTGTTACTAGGTGGTGGTAATAGATGGTTGTCCATGTACATGAGGCAGTTGCTACACTGTGTCAGGATGCCCATATCAACCAGACTGGCAGGAAAAACTGTAGGACATTATCCATCCATATTTGTCAGAATCTGAGGGAGAAAGGCCAGGGAGATCTAAGGTGTGGGCCTAAAGCACATGTGCTTATGCCAACCGTAAGAGGCTTACAGTAATGCTTACAATTTAGACAGGCTATAAACAATCAGTAATAAATTTAACAGAAAAGATGCAGTTGAACACTTTAGAGAACAAGTGGCAAGTAGCAGGAAAAAGCAAGAGGATCAGGAAAACACAGGATGTATTGCCACTTTGTTGCTGACAACCATATACATACTGTGTTGATAGATGGTGGGGTATCATGTTGTAGTTAGTAGAGGATATTGCTGGCCAATTTGGATGTGCAGGGTGTGCACATAGTGGAGAGCAATGTATGTGGTCCTGGGACATGTTCTCCTCTTCTTGTCTTTCAGAAACAATGCACAGATGGAGGCACCACCTTTATTTTATGCCAAAAATGAAGTGATCCTGGATGGCCTCAGACTGCATCACAACATCCTGCTGTCCTGGCGTGGCCAGAATCAGAAGCAACATGCTGCAATGTGGGCTGACCTCATCACATCAGTTAACCAAGTAGGGCTACAGGAAAGAAGCTATGAGAAGATCCAACACCACCGACTGAAATGATAAATGCTGCATGGCAAAGGGCCACTGCTTTGGCCAGGTACTGTGCTGCCACCGGTGGAGGACCTGCAGCAGAACAACCACTCTTGGCCACAGAGGAGTTCCTAGCAAACCAGGGATCAACCACCAGCTCCCAAGCATTAATTACCTCATACATTGTGGAGGTGGGTGGCACAGCTTCCACAGCAGAGGAGTGTCCAGGTAAGCCTCCAGTGTTCATCACTGTAAAACTGTAGCAGTCATTGTGGCAGCCTCTGCATATCAGTACACAGATGTCAGGTCAATCTGCATTTGGGGAGTTTGTTTGTAATGCACACTTGTGCACAGATACTAAGAATGTCAGCAATGTGGATAGTATGTCAGCAATTGTGACAGTATAGCAGTTCCTACTGTACATGTTGATATACACACATATTATCCTGTAACAATGCCACATTTGTGTTTGTTGACAATACCTCTCCCTCACATTTCCATAGGTACGTCTGGTGTGGCCGGAGTCCAACATCCTGTAGCTGGTGAGTGTGAAACTTCTTTGGTATGGCTCACATATACCCTAAGAATGTTAAGGGCTGCCAGTTTGCTGTGGACACAACTCTTATGCCTAGCCAGAGTACAATATTTGTATGTTTAGATTTGGACGGGTTCACTGCAGCGCATTGAATTGGTATTCACAGTAGTGTATTTGCAGGAACTGTAACATATTTGTACTTATTTTTGTGAAGGTCTATGCAGTCTGCTATACAGGGGGCAATAGTATAGTGGAGATGGATGCACTATGTTTTAAGTGTAGGTCCATCACATACACTGACATATCGCTTATCTCACAGGTGTATAGTACTGTCAATGTTAACTGCACATAGCTGCAGTGCATGTTATTAAGGGCCTGTTTTGTCTGTGTTTGTTGTAGTCTGCTTGTGTGTTGTGCATGGGATGAGAAATAACATGTGGTATGTATAATGCAGTTGTGGTACCTCACCTGTATGTGTGTGTGTATCAGCAGATATAATAGTACAGGTATTAATGTTGGTTTGTTGTCTTCCTCCTCACAGGTGACCGTGGGGGTTGGAGTGTGTCCCCCTCACAACCTGATGTCAGTGTCTCATCAGACTCTGATGATGATGGTAGCCATAGTGAGGCACAGGTGGGGTTGTTGGGGGCAGAATCTGCCCCATGAGTTGACATCCCACTTCCTCCCCCAATGTCCCTGCACACAGTCAGTATGCCCTCACATATGCAGTTCCCTTCAGCCACAGATATTAGACAGTCAGAGTTTGGAGGCATTGAACAGGAGATTGTGGTGACTATGGCATCAGTGAATGTGGACACTTGCTATAGCCAGAGAGCTGGTGAGGTCCCACACAGGCAGATTGACAGGGGTGCTCAAAGGAGGACTGCTGCCCATTCATCACCTGTCACAGGTATCACAGCACGAGTCAGTCGACACATATTTTGGTCCATCATGGAGGCACAAGCACGTTCCAAACACAACACCAGATGGATGCTCAGGATCATGGATACATCACTGTCTGGCAACCATGACTCCATCCACAACATTGGTGATGCCATGCATCACTTCACTAATGTAGTGGACAGATGGTGGGATGAGACATTGTCAGTCCTTGACTGCTCATTGTCTGAGCCAGAACATGTCTTGGGAGTAGGACGTCGGACACATGACTTTAGGTCAATGACAACAGCTGCTGAGAGTCCACATGACCATGCACACTCATGGTCCCGTAGTGGCAGTACCGCTAGCACTACAGAAGGGAGGGTGCTGTCCACACCATGACATGGCAGGCCATGGGCATGTGGTCCTGAGTGGTCCCATGAGGGACATGGGCCCAGCAACACCAGTTATCAGTGACTAATACCGCATCTGACCTGGGCATGGTGGTTTCAGTGCCACTCCTGGAAGAACCAGTTCCCATGTTTGCGGCAGGAGATGGTGAATTGTCCAGCCTGCCATCTATGGTCCACTGCTGTCCAACATAGCCATGTGTATGGCTAGCACATGCCTGACTGTTTACATGCACACACTCATACACCAGTGTCACATGCAGGTCACCAACAGACACACACGGCACTTCTTCATGGCCCGCTGACCACCACACCTTCCTGACTCCCACACACGATGTCAACTGTATGGCACAGCTTAGGTCTCTGACAACCCCAACACCACAGCCTGTGCATGTGATGATACCTCTACCATGTCCCTGCCATCCATAACATTGATGCAGGGAAATGCAAATACGTGTCTAATGCACAGGGTGACTATAGTATACTACATGACATTGTTTACTGTGGTTCTGTTAGGCCATGACAAGTGCTGTCTGCTGGCATGTGTCATGAGTACACAGTAATGTGTCTGTTCCTTTGTTGCATGATGTTATATTGGCAGAGGTGTCACAGACTGACAGGTGTCTCTCAGGACTTTTTATGTTTCTGTTGTAGGGGTGTGAGTGGGTACACTGTGGAGACTTGGTGGCAATACAGCTGTTCAGGATGGCATGGTAGCATAGCAGAAATATGACATCAGCAAGGTAAAGCTTTATATGTGCATGGTTACCTAGGTGTGGCTGTGTAGACCAGTGTGTCAGATGCAGCAGGACGGACAGTGTACTCCTGTATGCATACCCCATGACAAGGCATGCCACCCTTGATACATGTCACCTGGGTGTTGTGTACCTACAAATGTGGGTGGTAGCAGATAGCATTTATGCCTAGGTAGTTGTGGACTATTTAGGGGCAGCAAGTGTTCACAGGGCCTTAAAATGTATAACCATTGCATACACACAGGCAAGGCAGACACACTGCTGCAAGCGCTCACAGAGTTGCTCTTTCTGAGATTAGAACCCCTACCTATCTAGTAGTATATACTGTAGCACTGAGTACTTATTTCCTGTGCCATGGAGCTTATGTGTTTTGCAAATGTTTGTCAGTGCTGTTAAGGTGGATGACATCAGCAGGCCCTGTAAAGGAGGCCAGTTGGGTGGGTTGACATGGCCTCAAAATGTATAACCATTGCACACAGATAGGCAAGACAGACACACTGCTTTAAGGGGGTATAGTTACAACCACACAAACACAATCACACACACACACACACACACACACACACACACACACACACACACACACACACATGCTCACAGTTGCCCTTTCTGAGATTAGAATCCCTACCTATCTAGTAGTATTACTTTTTTTGCGAATGTTGTCAGTGCTGTTAAGGTGGATGACACCAGCAACTGTTGCCAAGGAGGACACTGTTGAGGAAGGATGCTGATCATAGGGCCATAAAATAATTGACCATTGAACAGACATAGGCCTGACAGGCATGTCTGTACTGCTGTATGGGTAATATCTACACACACGCACACACACACACACACACACACACACACACACACACACACACACACACACACACACACACACACACACACACACACACACACACACACACACACATACACACACACACAAACACACACACATACAAGGTGACTGATGTCAGATAAGAACTTCCTATCTACTAGTACACACTACAGTTCACACTACTAGTTACACACGCCACAGGTTACATTTGGTGTACAAGTGACTGCAGCATTACATCACTCTGCACCTTTATGTGGATACATATAATTATATATATATATATATATATATATATATATATATATATATATATATATATATATATATATATATATATATATATATATATATATATATATATATATATATATATATATATATATATATATATATATATATATATATATATATATATATATATATATATATATATATATATATATATATATATAATGTGTTACTTCTATATAGCAATCTATATATAGATATATAGATACATATGTAATATATCTATATGTGCTATATACTGATAGATTAGGGTAATCATGTCTGAAAGGGATAGGACAGACAGATACATATACATAGCTGCCTGTATGCAGAGAGATATATTCACATCCCAGTTCTTTAGGCAGAGGCATCAGACATGGGACGACAGTAGATAATTGTGGGAGTATACCCAGTGTAACTGTTATAAATTTCAAGGTGACTCCAGGCCAGACCTACCTGTACTCCAGTCTGGGAGTTTGTGTGCTACAGCCAACTGGCTGCTGCATCTGATTCAACAGTCCAGCACCTCCCTGATATTTTCTATGCCCAAGGGATTCCCCGGCTGTGAACTGCACTTAATATCTGAGTCATACCTAGGGTGTGTACAGACTGTTAAAAAACCACAATGGTCCAACCAGTCACAAAACTCGAAACACTTTAATAGTCAAGAAAAACAAACACACATTAATGCTGACAATGTTACAAATATGTTTTCGTCCAAACTTCTTCAGATGAGTATGCTAACCTGACCTGACCAACATATTTAAATAGCTAACAATCAAATAATGACCAATAAGAAATAATCAATTAATTTTCTAACCTTTTTTTTTAAATGTTTGTAAAAACAGTTAATTCACTTTAAATTCATGAATATCACATGTGACTATTATGCATTGGGCTGGATTCACGAAGGCTTGCACGGAGTGTAAGAGACATGCAACACTCCATACAAGCCTCGCGATCCAGGAACAGCCCTAAACTCTGTGTAAGAGACCAGCTAAAATGTCTCTTACATGGACTGGGCGTGGACAAGCTAAATACCTCACTTGCATTAGAAAGGTATGCAAATGAGGTATATTAGCGATCCACAAAGCAGAAACCGGTCCGTGTAGGAGACGTTTTAGCTGCAGAAATGTACTCAGTTGACAACTGAGTACATTTCTGCAAAATCCACAACGGAGCGATGTCACCTCCCAAAAAAGGTTGCATATGAATCAGGCAGCATGCCAATGGCCAAATATGTGGCCATTGGCAAGATAACCCCATGGAAAAATATTAAAAATATATATATTTTTTTTCGGCATTCGCCGATGTTTAAACCCAGCGCAGCCCCGTGCAAACGGGCTGCACTGTATAGAAGCATAAAAAGAAGGGTATAAACCCACAAATGTGTGATTCATGCAATACATGAATGACAATGCAGGGACCAGCAGACCAAAACCATCATGGCCACCGTGTAGTGGTTGCTAAGGGGGGAAGCTGAGTCTAAGACATGTAACTAAGCATTAGTAGACAATCTTATGTAAATGAGGGTTAGGATACTGAATACCACAGTCACATAGCAAATGAGCACGGCCTGAGTGGTGTAAAAGATACAAAAGGGGGAGGAATAGAGTAGGAGATAGGTGACATCACTGGGGGGAATGGTAGAAAGAAACGCAGTTCATTGGAGGCCAGTGTAACATGACAGATGACAGGCACAGATCATGGAAAGAGGTGTGCCACTAGATAAGACATGAAAAGACAAGAAATGGAAGGTGTACACTGTTACCTACACTAAAGTTTCTTGCTGGCCGTGCATGCGCACGTGTGCGCGCAATGAACCGCGAGTAAGGCAGTGTGCGCGCGTGTAAGGCAGTGTGAGTATGTTGGAGGCTGTTGGCAGACGTGTAACAGTGTTTGCACGGGTGTACACGCGTGTAAGACAGTCTGAGTATGTTGGAGGCTGTTGGCAGACGTGTAACAGTGTTTGCGCGGGTGTACGCGTGTTTAAACCTGAATAAGTAGATCCTTAAACGTGTAAGCACGCAGCGCGTTTAAGCCACTGTGAGCGTGTTTCAGATAGTATGCAAGATGCTCCCCCCTGAAGAAACAGAGAGGAAAAAGGAAGCAACAGAATTAATAGGAAGCTAGCAGGGATAACTGCTGAAGCTAGCAGGTGAAAATAATTAGAAGCAGGCAATTACACAGGCAAATTAGTAGCCCAGCCCAGCACTTAAAACACTGCAAACAGTAGTGCAGGATGTTGTCATTAAGAGACACTGCAAAACAGGAGTAAGCTAATAGAAGTGAAAACTGAAAAGCTGAACTCAGAGCAGAAATGCTAGGGGCTGCCATAGCTGTCTTAATGAGACATAGGCGACTTGCTGAGGGTGGTGACAATGCAGATGGTGCCAGACAACCCACAGTGAGGAGACAGAGAAGAGTGTACAGGCCCAGGGTCACCTACCACGGGTTACATGAGCTGGAGATAGTAGAGCGCTATAGAGTGGACAGAGAGCTCCTGCAGCAGATTGTTGAGCTGTGCAGGCCACGCCTCACACACAGAACCAACAGAGGGGAACCCATCCCAGTGGAAACCAAGGTATGTGTTGGCCTAAGAATACTAGCAACAGGTACCTTCCAGAGACCAACTGGCGATATGATGGGGATATCACAGGCATCAGCCTCCAGGGTACTACACCAGTTCCTGGATGCCATGTCAGCACATGTCGGTGATCATGTATATTTCCTCAATGCCCGTGAGGTATTGGCCAGCAATATGCGTCTCTTCCAGCAAATAGCGGAATACCCTGAGGTACTGGGTGCTATAGACTGCACGCACATACACATCAAAGCACCAGCAGGAGAGCGGGGTAGGGCCTACATAAACCGCAAGGGCTTCCCCTCCATCAACTGCCAGGTCGTGTGTGATGCCCAGGGCATAATAATGAATGTGTGTGCTGGCTGCCCTGGGAGTTATCATGATTCCCACATCTGGCATTTGACGCAGCTGTACCAGACATTTGCCAATGGGGACATCCCACACGGACACCTAGTTGGGGATGCAGGCTATGCACTGGAGCTGTGGCTGATGACACCCATCAGAAATGCACACACACCTGAACTGGAACGCCATAATGAGGCACACGCACAAACACGTAATGTGATAGAGCATGTGTTTGGGCTGCTCAAGTCACGGTTCCGGTGTCTGGACACATCTGGTGGAGCCTTGCAGTACACACCAACTACATGTACCCAAATTGTCATGGTATGTGCTGTGCTACATAATATGATCTTGCGAAAACAGCTGCAGCAGGACCAGCATAGTGCCGGGCCAAACAGCCCCCCACCATTGCCAAGGCCAGCACAGGCAGAGCGTGACTCGGAGGAGGAACAACCTGAGCCTGTCGCAGTAGGCAGAAGGAGGCGTGCCCAGTATGCCCTGGCCTTGGCAAAGAGGCAACACATAGCACATACATTGGCTCAGTAGGAACCTTGGGAATGATACCCCTCTCTCACTCACTCATATAGTAACAGGGATACCTAACATGACACAACCTGCTCTCAAACATGTACAGGAAAGTGTAATATGCGCATCCGACCGAGGCAGCCCTGCTGCACCACCTGAGGCATGAATGCTACGTGTCAAGTAATGTAACACCAAGTACTATATGCACACCTGAGGACCCTGACTATTTTATTTATTTTTATTTATTTATTTAACATTTGTTGACCGGGAATGTCCGACTCGGTTCCACAGAGCCTGTTTTCAGCAGAGGCCTGGGGAGAAATGCTCCAGATGCATGTCTTTGGAATAACATCCTATCCTGACCAAGCATCATGCCACAACATGACAACGAGATGATCAAGTGCAACAATTGACTGAAGTAACGCAGTTAGTCAAAGGGGACCCAATGTGTGCCAGTCTGGGATGACATGCTGAGCATGACATGATGCACCACCTGCTAGGACTGGCGTGCACCTATCAGTGCAGGCCGTATGGATACTGGCAAAGGCTGTCATCACCCACAGTGTGCCCTGAATAGGTAAGGCTCAAAAGACAAACCTATCTCCATAGGTACCAGAAGGGATAAGAATAAGATAATGGATAAGTCGAAACAGCAAGATGCATGCAGTCTGGACCCACCCAGTATGGAGAATGTTGATAACTGTGCTGTAACAGAACACTGAGGCAAGGCCCACAACAGCACCCTAACACTACCAGGTTACACCTCATACTGTGCTGTACAGCCGCAAAACTTGGAACAAGCTACAAAAGGAGGGTGACTAGCAAGAATTGTCAAGGATAACCACACCCCATGTCGGTACCACAACAAAAGCAGCATGGACTAGCCATGCTCAAGTAACAGCGGCTAAAACTGCCCCCCAGTTTATAGCCTGCTACAGACTACTGTCCCAACACCAGGAACTGCATCTGGCCTATGCTGGAATACATGAATATATCAAGTCCTCCAACCCACATTATATTGGGTGACTGCAAATACCCAGACATAGACTTGGAACATTATACTAGCTCCAACAGTGTCGGACAAAGGTTCATAGAATCCACAAACCAAAAGGCCCAGGAACAACGTACCAATCCCACAAGAGGGGTAAGCATACCGGATGTGATAATCAGCAACATGGGTACTGGATGTCAAGATGAGAAGTGTATTGCTCACTGGTAAAACCAGACCATAGAGTAATCACACTGGATATACAAAACCTGACCACAGTCCCTGGCCGGAAACCACAGTGGAAAACATGTGTTAAGCAATACCTGCACTCCTCCAAACTGATGTGGAATCCATTAAAGGTCCCGTGCAGGTGCAAAATATGGGCCACACCTCAGAACCTGTAATACAGCCATTCCATGAACACTACCAGGAATGCTTGGATTATGCAGTCCTAAATTAAAACAAGACACAGTGCCTAAATCTGGCATGGTGGACACCAGCCATAACCAAAACATGCAAGAGAACGAGGAAGTTACTACATGATAGAGCAAACATAAACAATGAAGTAAGCACAGATCAGTAGTATGGCAATAACATCTATCCACACATGCAATCCACTAAGGCCAGCCGCAACAAGTGGAATCTGTGAATCCCGAGGCAATGTCACACCTGGCCCAAGTACACAGACAACCCCAACTCCACCCAAGAAATACAAAAATATGTGAGAGATGCAACCATCCATCCAAACTGGAGGCTGAGCTCCCTCAACTCAGTACTCCCAAAACAAGTCAGTAGGAGAAGGTAACCACACACACCACAAACACAGTCCCACATAGACCTATCACAACTGCAAACCAAACACATAAACACAGGCAAACATTCCCAGAGGCACAAATTACAAACACAGCACACCAACAGAGGCATCTAAAGCAGACACCCAATCAAACAGCCCGCAAACATAGCACATGCAACACATAGCACACAAATCTGGTGTGCCAAACAGTCACAGGCCAGAAGGAGAAACAACATGCCTGATACAGTTGTAATAGGTGACTCCATAGTCAGACACACTGCTGTCCTGCACACCAGACTGAACAAGGGAAAGGGTACAGTAAGCTGCCTGTAGGCTGCCACAATATGCCACATAACAGAAGTATGTAGGTCACTCCAAAGCAAGTAGAAATATGATGCAGTCATAGTCCATGCTGGTGTGAATGACCTGAGATGTACCACCCTAGACTACAGGAAAAGAGACATAGATGAGCTATCTGATTCTGTAGTCCAGGCTGGTATGACACTCACCATTCGCAGCATCCTACCCTTACCAAGAGTAATGCCACAGTACAAACATGAAATGATCAGTCATAGCAAGTGGCACACTTACTGGTGTTATTCCAAGGGGATGCAATGTCTGTCTGCCTGGGATGTCATGCTTGACAAGCCACGCAGCTGTCCTTGGGATGGCCTGCACCTGTTACCCCTGGGCATCTGAATATTGGATAAGGCCTTTGCCACCTCCATAGAGCCTTTCGTAGGCAAGGCTGAAAAGACTGACCTACCACCCTACAAAACATAAGTGGGAAGAAACATAAGGGAATGCTGACCAATGCCAGATGTGTACACCCCAATATGCATGCCCCCGAGGCCATCCCCAGAATGGAGAACAGCGATGTCTGTGCAGTGACAGAATCCTGCTGCAAGCCTCCTGACAGCACACCAGCACTACCAGGTTATACCACGTATCATGTGTCATGGCCCCAAACCCTGGAACAAAACATAAAAGGAGGGTGAGTATCCATAGTCAGCACAGACACCCATACGTCCAGGTAACTGACAATGCACAAGGCATTTGAGTACACATGTGCAACTAACTGTAGGCAAGACTGCTGTGCAGTCTGTAGCATGCTACAGACCGCACTCTCACACACAATAACCCCACCCAGCCATCCTGAAGACAATGGACAGTATGAATGTCCCACCAAATAACAAACAAGGTACCACAAATTACCACATAGGTGGTAAACCAGTATGTATAGAAAGAGGAACCAGGGACCTAGGGAAACACGTGGACAGTAACCTGTTATGTGACACCCACATTGCCAATGTGGCTAGGAAGACTGTCTACATTTGACACCGTAGCAGGAAAGGAGTCACATCTATGGCAACAGAGGTCATTGTGCCCCTATACCTTTCTCCAATCACACCCATAATCCAGTACAATGCCTCATATGGGATGTATCTTACCTGACACCTGCAGCAGTTAGAAAGACCTCAAAGGTACCTCACCAATAGGATAAAGGGTCACAAATATCTGTCATATGCTGCCTGGCTGTAGACACCGCAGCTGAATACAGTCACATACGGCCTACACAGAGGCATTGCATGCCTGTTGTAGAAGGCCATGCCCAACACAGGAGTAATGGACATGCCCCACCCTAGAAAACACAAATCCACTGGAGCTGTGAGAGGGAGAGATGTCAACCTCAACTAATAATGAAATAGGATGTGCTGGTGGGACAGATACATAATCCAGAGGCTCCCCACACCCTGGACCAGAATCCCAGCCATGTTAGGCAGAGCCCCTCACTGACACTCTTCAACAGGAACCTTGCCAAGTGGATGGATGATTGTAGAGTTACACTGGGAGTCTTCACTGTGTCATGTCCAGACAGAGGCACAGCCAAGCAAAACATAAATGGCCATAATATGCACATAGCAAGGGGTGTCAAAAGCCACACACACTCTGGCTAGGCTAACAAATGCCCAGGGTGGATAGCCTAGTATGACCCTATGAACCTATGAAGATACAAATTGTACAGGACACTAAGGATAATCCCAAGGCTTTCACAACTGATGGTAGTAACCATGTTGGGAATTCACAGATATGCCCTGAATCACACAAATATCACAAACACACACACATACTGCCAACATACATCCTGACAGGTGCAGTGCAACCCCCACCCCCACCCCCACTGAATGCAGAATATCTATCCCAGCAGACTGCTGGCCCCCTGACATTGCAGATGCTGAGTTAACAGCCAACATCTGCAAAGCAAAACACACAGCAGCAATGGTATGAGATGTTGTCCTGGGCTTAGTGCAACATGGACCCCAAGATGAATGGAATGCAAAACCACACTACTGCTCAATGTCAGCCTTACCACAGAATATGTACCCAAAGAGCAGTGTACAACAACAGTGGTCCTTCTCAACAAAGGTGTTGCCTGAATGGATACTGAACAGTACTACCCCAGAATCCTGAGAAGCTCGGTTTGCACAGCTGTGGAAAGGATCAGCATGTACCACAGACATAAAGATATTGGGGACCTACTGAAACCGGACCCAACCCAGTGTGGCCCACCCAAGTGGAGATCCTGCCCCTAACCATGTTTGACTCAATTGAAACAGCCATTAAGGTCATTGATGAGGGCAATGTGCTCCACACAGTGCATCTGGACCTTGCAAAGGCTTCTATACAATACCCTACGTGTTCATTATAGATAGGCTCACCAGCTTAAATATAAACCCACATGTCAGTAGAGGGGTTGCAAACCAGACCAAGGACAGAACAGACATGGTCAGACATGCTGCAGCCATGTCAGACTACAAACCAGATATAACTGGCATCCCACAAGGCTTTGTCCTGGGATCTCCCCCATCTGGTATATATGTCCCATAGGTACAGGCGAACATGGAAGGACTGTGTCCGAACATGGTTGCAGAGGACTACAAACTGCTCACCACATATGATCCACCAGCTGACACAAGCATCCCACAAAAGGGCCACATAGAAACAGAAAACTGGTGCATAGCCATGTCAGCAAGCTAAGTGCAGAAATGTGTATAGTCAACCCCCGTGGATATACAGTAAGTGCCCACCAATTACGACATATGTGTTAACCCATTATGTAGTTAACATGTAATGAGAGACCTGGGGACACAAGGTGATAGATATCCTGCATTGGACAAACATGTGCTGTAGTGTTTACAGGAACATACCATATACCCACCTAATCACGAAGGCTGTCAGATCTAGATAAGGGGAGGTCATTATGGCTCTGCAGTCATCCATCATCAGTCGTACAATTGACTACAATCACCCCTGTGGGATGTACCTCAGCAGACACCTCCGTCAACTGTAGAGTCCCCAACAGTACCTCATCAGGAGTATCAAAGAGCTTGCCCAGATGCCATGTGTTGCCTGTGTTGCTGGCATCAATAAACATGCTGCACCTTGCACAATCTAAATGGCAGTGAGCTATGCACATGAGAGACCTGAACCCCAGCACTGACTTACATAGGACAAGCTGTACTGCATGCACCGTAACACAGAAGCCACCCCCAGCACAGGCTACCCATAGAGTCACATATCAATCTACCTCAATAGGAATCCAGATGAGTGGATGGGAGATGGTAGATTTAACCTGGGTACCACTGTCATGTCACAGGTAGCCAGAGGCACAGTATACTAACCATGACATATGTCATGGCAAACTCCACTTACAATGTGTGTTGAAGGACAAACATACTCTCCAACTAGCATTACACATGGACTAGGGCACATCACTAGTGTTTGCAAATGTACACCTATGTTGTGGAATACACTACCAATGTCGGACAAGCCTGGTGTAAGTAGTTCATATCTGAACAGAATGCAACATGGTCAGATGTACACAACTGGCCCATAACCAGGCTGTTGTGCCCACTATCGAAATGTAAAGCAGTGATAGCAGTAAAGCCTAGGATACTGCCCACCACAGTCAAAGTACTACCAGTACACTATACAGTACTACAGTGTTAGGTCAGTGTGAAAGGATGTTGACAACTGTATGCAAAGTATCCCATGCAAACACTGCAGGCACAGTATAACCCTGTTGTGTTCACACACAAAGCAGTTGTACCATAACTACACAACATGACACACAACACACAACCATAAACGGGTGATAGTTGTTGAAGTTCACACCCATCCACAAATGTGGTGGGCTGCAGAGTCCATATGGAATGCTCACACTGGGCATGCTCACACACATTGACAACATGCCATGGGAAGGCTGAACTGGGCATGCTCACACACTTGGGCCAAATTTTGGTGTAGCAGTTGGACACACATAGCTGGTATTGTTATGTTGTAATCCAGGAACCAACCACATTATAGCAGTCTGCCCAGTGCACACAGCTAGATGACTACAGAGACATACGTGATATAGTGGATCCCTCCCACATGCAAACATCTTCCACAGATGCACAAGTTGTTCATACAAACAGGGAATGTTATGGCAATAAAGATGTGCAAACAGTCTATCAGCAACAAATAATGTGCATTTGACAATTAAACATATGGGTGTAGAGGTCAACACTAGGCCGTTTGTCCTAGGGAATGACAGCTTAGCCAGAATGTGCTTGGTGTCTGCCTCCCCACAGGATGCACATGCCCCTTTCTAAACACAGATGATGTCAGCACCCTATAAGTACAGCAGGAGGAAAGAACATTTCCAGTAATTCGAATAGCGTGCTCTGCTAATGCGTCCATTTCAAGTGTCATAACATAGTTAGGTAGGGGTTTGAATCCTGTGAATGGCAAGTGTGTGTGCTTGTCTGAGGGTGTTTGTGTGTGTGAGGGAAATGTCCCTTTTGGCAAATAGGACAACACACTACAGGATGCACATTCCCTTTCTAAACACCGATGACATCAGCACCCAATAAGTACAGCAGGAGAAAAGAAACCTCCCAGTAATGCGAATAGCGCGCTCCGCTAATGCGTCCGTCTCAAGTGTCATAACATAACTAGGTAGGGGTTTGAAACCTGTGAATGGCAAGTGTGTGTGCTTGTCTGAGGGGTGTTTGTTTGTGCGAGGGAAATGCCCCTTTTGGCAAATAGGACAACACACTACAGGATGCACATTCCCTTTCTAAACACCAATGACATCAGCACCCAATAAGTACAGCAGGAGAAAAGAAACCTCCCAGTAATGCGAGTAGTGCGCTCCGCTAATGCGTCCGTCTCAAGTGTCATAACATAGTTAGGCAGGGATTTAAAGCCTGTGAATGGCAAGTGTGTGTGTTTGTCTGAGGGGGGTAGTGTGTGTGTGAAGACAAGGTCCCTTTTGTGAACAGACTACAGGATGCACATTCCCCTTTCTAAACACTGTTCAGCAGAAGGCCATGGCTCTGGCACAAGTTGTCTGTTGCTATGATGCCCCTTTGGAGGATGCTTGTGTCAGCTGAAGAGGCGATTATGGTGGCCTGTTTGCAGTCATCTGCATATTTGGACAGCCACAGTCTGTCCGTGTTGGCCTGTACCTCCAAGAAATATATACCAAACAAGAGGGTCCCAGGACTGAGCCTTGTGGGACACAACCCGTAACTGTTGTGGGGTCTGGCATGGCTCCAGCAATGCTAACCATGTGGTATCTGTCCTTGAGCCACTGTGCAATCCATCTAGTGACATAGGGCCTTATATTCCAGCTGGTGACCTTCTCTAGAATGCCCAAGTGGGGTATTGTTGTGAAGACGTCTGCAAGGTCCAGGTAGGCTGTGTGAACCACCTTCCCCTCGTCAATGGCCTTGGTGACTGTTTCAAAGAAATCAACCAGGTTAAACCCGGTAGTGCTGGTGTGCTCTCAGTAGCCCTGAACCAGGCATCTGTAACTGCACAGATATCGCTGTTTTCCATGCCAAGGAGTGTTTTGGGTGCACGCATCTGGAGGTGCAGATATCTGGCGTTGGGTAGCATTGCTCTTAGTTTTGTATCCCTTGTGATACCTATGAAGGTGGGTTTGTAATCTGAGCCCTGCCTAACATAGGCACTATGGGGGTAGCAAGAGCCTTTGCCAATATCTGAATGACCAATGCAAACTGTACACATGCTCATAGGATGCAGGTGTCAAGAAATATGCTGCGTGGCCAGTATAGTCCTCCAGCATGGGTCCTCTGAAGTAATTCACCCCAGTCTACACAAGTGTAGAGTCTGCATGTGCTAAACACAGTTTGTGTGCAGTGACAACCTTGCCTGGGGGTGGAGATGGGATATGGATGTCCAGAGAAAGGTGGACATGGGCAGCTATCAACAATGGTGGTCTACCTCTGGTGTGGAACAGTGGGTACCCACGTTGCAGATGGACAGGTGCAATATGTATTAACCCATGTGGCTGTGGTGTGTGGTACTGCCATAGCACATGGACCCTCAAATTGTAGTGGCGGTAGGGTATAGTGGTAGAGGCCTGAGTAGGTCACACACACAATATGCCTGTACCTGATGTTAACAACTGGAACGGTGTATGTGAATACCTGCATATCCTGGCACTGTTCCCAGGGAAGCTAGGTGTGTGTCCCGGATGTGGGTGTGGTGTGCTGGACTGATAGTGTTGTGTGTTACAGGTCCTGTGGTCCCAAAGCATGGTATAGAACATAACCTGCCAGTGCGATGTGCACACCTGACCCTGATGTAGGTGGCTGCAAATGCATATACATGCTATCCCCCACCTGACAGGTAGTACGACAACCACAGACCTCTGTGGAAATGAAGATGTCAGCACCCTAGAAATACTACAGGTGGAGAACAGATGCCCAGTAATTCGGATAGTGCACTCTGCTAATGCGTCGCCCTCAAGTGTCATAATATAGTTAGGTAAGGGTTCGAATCCTGCAAATGCTCAGTGTATGTGTGTGGATGAGTGGGGTTTGTGTGTGTGAAAGGCTGTGAGAGGGAAATGTTCCTTTAGCCAACTGGGAGAACACACTACAGGATGCACACGCCCCTTTCTTAACACAGATGATGTCAGCATCCTATAAGTACAGCAGGAGAAGGGAAGCCTCCCAATAATGCGAATAGCGTGCTCTGCTAATGCATCCGTCACATGTGTCATAACATAGTTAGGTAGTGGTTTGAATCCTGTAGATGCCAGGTGTGTGTGTTTGGAGGGGGGGGTGATTGTGTGTGTGCAGATATGTATGGGGGAAATGTTCCTTTTGCCAAATGGGAGAACACACTACAGGATGCACACGCCCCTTTCTTAACACAGATGATGTCAGCACCGTATAGGTACAGCAGGAGAAGGGAAGCCTCCCAGTAATGCGAATAGCGCTCTGCTAATGTGTTCCCCCTGTGTATCGTAATGTAATTAGGTAGGAATTTGAAACCTGTAAATACATGTGTGTGTGTGCATGTCCGTATGACAGACATGTTAGTTTTGGCAATCCGGTGATCACACTACCTGATGCACATTACCCTTTCAAAGTACTGATGTTGTCAGCACCCTCTAAGTATATCCAGAGACGAGGAACTATCTAGTAAACCGAACAGTGCGCTTTGCTAATGCGTCCCTCCCACGTGTCATGACATAGGTAGGTAGGGGAATGAATCCTGCATATGGCACGTTTGCATGTGTGTGGGGGTAGTAGGGTGTGTGTAAATGCAAGTGTGAGGAACAGATCCTTTGGGCAAATAATACTATACACCAGATGCTGCATACCCCACCAGTAAACACAGGGGATGTCACCACACTATCAGCACAGCCAGACAGGGCTAGTTGGCTAGTAATGCCAATAGTGTGCTCTGCTACTGTGTCTATTACCATCATCAGAGTACAGATAGGTATGTTTGGGTAACCCACAACTATCACGTGTGGTTGTGTCACACAGTATGACCTTGCGTGGGTGTGTGTACATACCAATGCATGCCATTGCCTAACCCAGCAATGGCATTGCACATGATGTATGTGTGTGACACATACACAGAAATACCTGTGACCTGCAGTAGTTACCATGTCTGACACATGCTTTGTGTGGATAAATGGTATTAGCAATGTATACCAATATGACTGTGTGTCCTGCTGTGCAGGGTCCGCGTGGTATGTCCCTAGACAGTGTGGGTGTCTATGGTGAAAGACCTACAGCAGGGGATACACATCTGGTCTGGCCCATATAGTGTACATGTAGTCAATGTACAGGTGCTGTATGTTCCCACCTGTTGTGGTAGTGGTAACATGTCATTCCACTGCATTTCGGTGACCACATGCTGTGAACCCATCAACTAGAGTGTTGTAGCTACAGCAATGCTCACACACAATGTACGGCTGGATGCAGTATGGCCTTATAAACACAGTTCATGGGACTGTCATATTGCCGCTGTTGTTATGGAGGATAGGTGGTCTTCCTGTGTATGTGAGGGTTGTGTGTGCCATGCTATGAACCAGATGGCATTCTGACACACTGTCAGCTGCACCTGAGTAGGCCCTGATGGTTTGTGCTGTGCCAACAACCTGGAGATGTGTGTATCTGTGTTGACTCGGGATACCACACCCCTATCCATGTGTGTTACATGTGTGGGGGACGACAGGCATGGTAAGGGGCATAGCCTGTCAGTGATGGGTAACACCTGTGAGCCATGACTCATGCATCTGGTACTGCACAGCCACTGCAGTTCACTGTGCTGAGGGCAGTGTCCGGTGCATGCATCCTCCGGTGTACACTGCTGTAGTTGTGTAGCAGCACTGTCAGTGTCCTAACCTGTGTGATACCCACGGAGGTCGCTATGTAAACCATGTCCTGCAGCATAAGGCAGTATGTGTGTACCAAGGAGCCTTGCCAGTATACATCGGGCCATGTGTGTCACGTGCAAGATGACCTGTGAACAGCAATGTGGCTTCCCTAGCATGTAAGCACACGTTGACAGCCAGTGGATACCCTATGAATGACAGTGGAGACTGAGCATAATGTAGACATACAACAGCCTTCCCACATATAGTGGTAGAATACCTGGGGAGAGTATGTTGGCAACTAATATCAGGCTCATACTGGCCTGTGCCAAATGCTGAGAGATCCATTCTATGTTCCCTATCACGTAGTCCAGGGAGGTATGTCCCAGGCAGCCACACTGGCATGGTCAATGAGTGAGTCATATCTGTCCATGCCTCTGTCTGACCTGTATGCATGTGTGCTGTGGTGGACCATAGTGCCCCTGAGTCATATCACTGTGCCCTTCACCAGGTACAGCCTGTTGAGTGGGACCCCAGTGCAGCACACATAACAGGTACCTGACACGTCTATAGCAGGTGTGTTATGTCGCCCTACAGGCTGTGGGTGTGCGGTACAGGGGATGTGCGTGCCATGTGTTGCATGTGCTGTGTTCCGACGGAACATATGCCTGTGTGCCAGCTGCGGAGGTGTGTGATGCACAGGCAGGCTGCTAGTCTGAGTCCCCACGTACGCCCCAGTGTGTTCAGCATGCTGTCAGTGTGTGGCAATGTCTGCCTGGTATTGTTATCACTGTAATATCATGTATTGATATATTTATTGGTCCTACATATGTTGACTGGGATAGCCCAACTGGATGCATGTCCATTCCCAGGGTAGGCCCGTGGAGACAGGCTACGAGGATAGCAGATACAGCATTAGAAAATACTAGCATGACATAGTACAAACAGATTATGTACAGAGATTACATAAGTAAGCAGGTCCAACATGTTCCACAGGTTAATGTCAGACCTGAGCACAAGCCAGGATTACATTGTATTTACACAGTACAGTGGTTCACACAGGTTACACATCCGAGTTAGCCAGGCCTGATACACTGACATAGCCAGTTACATGACAAATGTTGTTTGGGTCTACTGTTAAATGACCTAAGGTGGACATTAGGGTAATATCAGCTGGAAGTGGGTTCCAGGATCTACGTACAGGATTTGCAAAGACAGAATCACCAGCTGTGTTAATAGACTCGCTAGTCCGAAGCAGTACAATGTTAGAGGCTCGAAGTGGTCTAGGATTGTTATAGGGGGTGATTGTAATTTAAGTGCAGGAGTATTGTCTGGATTATACAGGAATTTATAGTCCATAATCAGTTGGTTATACTGTATTAGGCTGGGTATTGCAAGCCAACCAAGCTGATTTAGATTGATGCAATGATGTGTCCTACCAGGGGGCCAGTGGCAAACCTGGCAATGTGGTTGTAGCAAATCCAGTGCTTCTTAAGGACAGTCTTGTTCATATGTGAGAGTAGAGGGGATGCATACGAAGGGCTGCAACACGGTGTGAGCGAGCTATGGCACCTCTAGCTGGAGGGGCTAGGAAGGCTTTAATTCTGTAAAGTGACCCTAGCTTTCTATTGATGGCTTGGCTAATCTGGTTAACATGTATGTCACATGTGAGGTTATTGTCTATGATAACACCTAATAGTTGTTGAGATGGGTCAGGGTAGAGTATTGTGCCATCGGTAGATGTTATGGTAACGGTGAACATGGTAGACCTACGTGTTTGTGGAATAACAGCAGTCCAGTTTGATTGGGATGTAGGATCAGACGACGTGCAGAAAGCCAGTTTGCTATTGTATTACAGGTGGTCTGGGTAGCTGAACATAACTCTACTGGAGATGTGGCTGGGCAGATCAGAGTAGGGTATACAGCATATTGGATACAGCTGGCGTTTGGGATGACAGTATAATGGTCATTAATGATGATGGAGGACAGCAAGGGCCTTAGGATAGAGCCTTGTGGTACTCTGAGGGTGTTTGGTAGATGGTTAGAGGGTTTGGTCTGCCAGAGGCTGGCCTGCTGTTGACCATGCAGGTAGGATTGACACCATTGGAAGGCTCCAGTATCTAGACAGTCTGTGCAGGGTGCAGAGTCCAAGTTGGTGATAAACCATATCGTATGCCTTTGAGTTATCCAAACAGAGGGCGGTGGATATATCATTGATGTTGCAGGTATGGCTTATGGTGTTAGTAAAGGCTAGGAGGCCTGACGGAGTGCTGTGATGGGAATGTAAGCCATGCTGAGTGTCTGCCATACTGCGATGTTGGACTAGGCGGTGCATGACTTGTCTATGACGAAAGTCACCATAACCTCTGCAAGTGGAGAGTGTATAGCTATTGGCCTATCAGTGGAGACGTCAGCAGAGCTGCCTCCTGTGTGAAGTGGGATTACATATGACATTTTACAGATGGTGGGAAAGTCAGTTTCTAACATAGTACCTTTGATTACCTTTGAGACGGGGTAAGCAATAGCATCATCTGGTTTTGATAGGTACTCGGCAGGGTGTTGATCGGCACACAGTGTAGTGGGTTTCACTGTTACAACCGAGGTACGGAGAAGTGAAGTGGCGACCGGTTGGCAGCTGGACGCAAGTAGTTTTCTAGGGGTGCTGCTTTCGGGACCAGGGGAGCTAGGAGGTAGTTGGCAAGCTAGTGCCTGCACTGTCTCAGTAAAGGACTGGTCAAAGCTATCAGGAACGTCTTCAGGGGTATTATCATTAGTAGCAGCAGGGATTGGGTTTGAAGTTTGTCCTGTACGTAGTATGTATGACATGCCACCTGACAGGGTATGGCATCACTGGGTTCAGAGAGACCGGTCCCCAGACTGGCTGTGTGGTGGCATCCCACACATGTGTTGTATATACCTGGCCAAGGGTGATGGCTGACTACATACATGTGGCAGCTGTGACGATGACACATGACCCACATAAACCACGACTGGACCATAGAGGCGATTCACAGGTTACCTTTGGACATGCCACCCTAGTAGTGTGATTGCCATGGTGAGTACCAACACATAGGGCCAATGGGGAACAACATACTGAAGGTGTGTATGTGTGTGGACTGCCTCTGTCTCATAGCACTGTCATATATGACTGCACACGTGGGTATATGCCGGGTAAAGCATGTGCAATGTGTCACAGGCTACCCACATGTGTACAGGACAGACAGTGCCGTTCTGTCATGTGTAAGGTTGACATACATATGGTACGCTATGCAGATGTCAGTAGCAGTCTACAGAAGCACTGTAACCCTGCATTGCAGGTGTAAGCAGTGTTCCAGGGGACCCCAGGCGAACATGCATGCAAACAAGGCTACAGTACACAGGGCTGGAAGTACTGCATCATACAACGAAGAAGGGGTAACAATAACAGTAATTCACAATGCATATATGTAGGCACTGTCAACATGTACCAGGAATACGCAGCACAGATGGCCATGGTGGAACCGATATTATGTCAGACTTATTTGTGGTCTGGACAACATTGGTACTGCACACATATCTAGATGCGTGAACATACACATGGCATAGTTGTTGTGGGCATCTTGACACCATTACTGTACATGTCCACCATTGCATATCACTACTTGCGTTAGCAGTCCCCCTGTGCTACCCATGTATGCGGCTATCTGTTGACACTCTTACCATCGGCATGCAATTATGTGCAGCTGTTATGCTTTGGTATGTACTACGGGTGCAGATAACAATTCATGACATTCATACAGTTACTACAGCAGGCATGCTGGGGTACACACAGTCATAGCAGCACACTGTACTGTTACCAACATGATACTACTAATACACGTCTATGTAGTCACCCTGTGCATCAGCAACGTGTTTACCTGTTCCCGCAATGATGTTGGAGATTGCAGGAGATGGCACAGTGTCAACATATGCACAGGGTGTGGATTAGGTATGCCTGAGTCAGCCACTGATACCACCAATTGACATGTGTGTGTATGTGTGTTGGTGAGGGGCAGCAGTACAGGGTGGGCCAGTGTTGCTGCAGTGTGTGCGTGTATGTGGTTGCCCTAAGTGTTGGCATTCCGCATGTGTGTATGCACGCACACAGTTCCACCTCATGGCTGCCATATACAGGGGTTTGTGGACAGCCACAGACTGCACCTGGCAGGCCATACAGATCAGTGTCTGTGTGCACGGACACGGTACCTGTGCCTGGCAGGGGTGCTACGGACCGTATCCAGTACAACGCCTGACTGGGTACTGTCATCAGAAGCGGGAGTGTGTTGATTGGACACATGTCCCTGTTGGGACTGTCCAGAGCCACGCGCACGTGGTCTCCTGGGGCGTTCCGATGACAGCACAGACCCAGCGTTGCTGGGGCTGCTGCTCGCACTATGGGGGCGTGCGCAAGCCTGTTGCCGTCTGCGCCGACTGCCAGCTGCTGCCGTTGCCGGCATACGGCCACGTTGACGCCGCAGACGCCCACCACTGCCCTGGCTCATGGACATGTGGTTGTGGAACTGCTGTAAGATGTACCCACAACGTCTGTCTATGACATCGGTGAAGTTACGGATAGCATCCGCAATGTCACGCATACTGTCTGTCATGGCTGTGCGGCATGCTCTGAGCTCCCTCAGACCCTGTCTGGTGTACCTTTCCATACGTGACTGAGCCTGCATGACAGTCCGAAACATCGCTGAGGTTGACAGACCTCATTGGGCATGTCGGCCAGAGGCAGTACGCCCACGGATGCTCCCATGAGAACCCATGGGCAACTGTCTGTGTGGTACCATCAGAGGACCCTGCCCATGGCTGCTGTGTGGGGACGCATGTGCCACAGGTACCACATTACCCTGGTCTATGCCCACTGTATCCTGTCCATCACCTAGGGACAATGGTGACATAGGATGTATAGGCAGGATGACTGTGTGCAATGATGGGGTTGACAGCTGTGTACTGTCAATTGGCTGACCAATGGCAGACCCTGACACACCTTCCTGTACCATTACACATTTATCATCATTACCAGTAGCCGTGGCACAGGATTCAGGTTCCCTGCTGCAGGTCACCAGAGCATCCCCAGAACCTGTGGGATGAAGACAGGAAACACAGTTTACATTCTCCAGACATTGTTACCAGTGATGCACTTATACACACATGCACACATGGACACATGCACACGGGCACACATGCACACGTGGACACATGCACACATGCACACGTGGACACATGCACACATGGACACATGCACACATGCACACGTGGACACATGCACACATGGACACATGCACACATGCACACATGGACACATGCACACATGCACACATGTGCACATGCACACATGCACACATGCACACATGCACACATGCACACATGGACACAGGCACACATGCACACATGCACACGTGGACACAGGCACACATGCACATGTGGACACAGGCACACATGCACACATGCACACGTGGACACAGGCACACATGCACGCATGCACACGTGGACACAGGCACACATGCACACTTGGACACAGTCACACATGCACACATGAACACATGGGTACTGACACACCTGCACACATGCACACATGCACACCCTGCAGTATACACACAGAGCACTACTGAGTTACACTACTGTTACTAGCATTTTCAGGACTATTATAGGTTATGTTAAACACACTCACCAGCATGGATGGCCTGTCTCTCTGTAACCCTGGAGGGACCTGCAGAAATGATGAGATTAATGTTAGTGGGCACATCTGTCCCATTCATATTGCATATGATACAGTGTACAGAACAGTCAGGTGTACATATGGCATATTACCTGCACGCTCCATGTCATGCTGCTGTGTGGAACCAGCCTCCATCATAATGCAGGTGTACTGCTGTTGGTTTTCCGGGGCTGGAGCCACAACACTTAGGAGTAGCCCCTCCAGTCTGGTGAGGGGGGATGTGTGGCCACCCCACCTCCTGTGGCGACCTGCTGCCTGTGGATATCTGCTGCATGCTGCCGGACACTTCAGATTAAATCACTGCAGTGATGTCGTACCTGCTCATATGTCCTGTTATGCGTGCCAATTTCATTTACCCTACGGACCAGGTCTTGCCACAGTGCGGCCCTCTCCTGCTGGTTCTGACTGGTGCGGGAAAACAGGATGTCATACTCCCGCACCAGGCTCTGGTGGATCTCCTCATCCTCCGCAACGGAGTAGGTGGGGTTACGTTGTCGCGCCATCTCCCTGGAAGAGAACACAGACAGGATATCAGCAGACCATGTCAGCAATGTATGGCATACATACTATACATGTTATGCATGTGTCGTGATATACTACTACTCCCATATGTTGCATGTGTGTGTGCCATGGTGGATACACAGGTACATGGCCAGATATCAGTGCTCAGCCAATACCTGTGCAACAATACCTGCCACATTCCACACTACGTAGTAGCATGCCCCATCAGTCAGCACACACTGACAGGTGCTATGCACAACCTCACTCTGGGGGTCCATGCCAAGGTACTGTATGTGGGACACCGTCCACTACTCTGCTGTGGACAGACATTACACGGCCTGGATATACATATCCCACCAACACCACCAGTACAGTAGACTACATTGATATGTATGTGGTTGGACAGTTATTCACTTGCTGGGACTGGGATGGTATCCATGCAGCACACTGGGCCAGTGGAAGCCACAAGCCACACTGCTGACCCCTTTGCAAATGCTTACCACAGACATGCTGCAGATTGCATGACACTTGCACACACATGTCTAACCCAGACCCTATGCACAACGGTTAGGCATCCTGTCCAGTGGACCCCAGACAGAGGCAGATTGTATAACAATAGCAGGGGGCTACTGCAGGAGAGAGCACATTCACATTAAGGGTAGGCATCTGTGGTCAACACTGGTACTACGCTACAGTCCGTCATAACAACAGCCACAGCCTACTCTGGGAGGGTAATAGACACAAACACTGTGGATGACCACAAGGCCTTCTTCAGTTATGTTACACATACAGACCACATGCCTCGGATATGCTCTGTGTTAGTCCACACCTACTTAACATTCACCAAACACACGCATATTGGCAACATTCCTACAGACATGTTCGGTGCACATATCCCCCCTCCCTCTCCCTCACATTTCGGATATTTATCACAGCTGGGTGTAACCTCCCTCTCATCGCACATGTCCAGGTGAGGGCCGCTCTCACTGGAGGAGAACACACAGCATCACTGTGACCTCGTGGTCCCCTTGGATGTGTGCTACCAGCACTCTGAGGGGACATACCACCACATGTAACACTGATAGTTTATCTTGGCCGTGCTACAGGATATGTACCTGGACAGTGGCATACAGCAGCAGTGGTCCCACAACACTAAGGGGACACCTCGACTGACCCTGGGAATTACCACATCATATGCATAATGGGCCTGGTCTGCTACGCTATGGGGTACTGCAGTATGGGATGCATGTGCAGTGACATCAGGTACCTGCAGACACTTGTTCCCAGCCAGTGTGCCTTTGGGATGTGCTGATCCTGGCTTGGATCTGGCTGACATTTCAAAGCAGTCACTACAGCCATTGCTAGGCCAACGCACAGACACATGCTACCAGGATCCTGGCCTATGACTGCTTAACATGTGATGTGTGGTCATCCCCTTTTGTTGGAACTACGTACACACAACATATCACATGGACATACCTATGGATACAGACCTATGACACATTTGGAGGGTTCACAGTATGCACACTGTTAACCTGCTACTTTGCATTACCTCTGTATGTCGCAGCTGGTTGCATTCCACAGCTTCTGCTTACCGCTGCTATTACTGTCACTGCTGACAGCTTCAAGGTAGGGAGAGTCACAGTGTGTTTTTTTTTATTTTGGTGCTCTCTCTTTCTCTCTCTTCCACTTCTCGGCCTCTCTCTGTCTGCTTACAGACAATGCAATTAATTTCTTGCATGTGGGGAGTGTTAGCACTGGATGCTTTTGTAGGTATTTGCATAGGTCCATGTGATGGCCTCTGCACCAACTGAAGGCCAGCATTTGCTAATTGCATACAGCCGGTTGTGTACTGATTGCAGTTCTCACTGTGATTTCAGGTCAGTGCAATAAAAGGGTATGTGTGATAGGCGTTGCCCTTTCAGATTGTGTGGGCGGGTCCATGCTGGTATGCTGTGGACAGTGTTCTGTGACTGTAAAGGTTAGTATCTCTCTCATGCTTCAGGCTGTGTTGTATATTCACAGTTCTCCATTCCTCTTTCATGTTCCCTGTAGCAAGTGTGTATGCACATTGACTCCTACAAGTATATCTATATATATATATATATATCTATATATATATATATATATATATATATATATATATATATATATATATATATATATATATATGTGTGTGTGTACATATGCATACATATATCTATGTACTTTAACTGACCTTATTATCTACAGGCTGCCAACTAGCATGTCTGTTTCTTTTCACACACTACTATTATAGATATCCATTGTTTGTGACATTTATTTTAAATGGTATGCTTTGTGTACTACACATCCTATATTCCCTTTACATTCATCCCTACTTTTACATGTTATATTTATTTTAGCACAATGTGTTTGTATAAGAGTCATGGCTTAGTGGTAGGTTGTACAGACTAGTGTTTCCAAGGTCCTGGGTTTGGGACTGCCAGTGGGAGTGTATTTTTCTTTTGAACTGAGTACAGGACCTGTCAATCACAGTGACTAAGGCACTTTTAAGCATTTGTAACCGGGCTAGCGCTGGTTTGCGCGGAGCTCACGCATGCGCACTGGCGGTTAGCTCCGCGCACACCCGGTTACAACCGCTTAACAGTGCTTACTCTGGCTCACACCCGCGCTATTTTCTTTGAAAGAAAAGAAAATGGGGAGACAGGAAAGTGGTGAAAAAGGGGTCACAAAGAGGGTAAGACAGTAGGGAAACAAGCTTGGGATGTGCAGGAGGGATGTAGGTAAGGCCCATAGCTGCCCATTTCTTCTGCAGCAACAGCTGTGCATATGTATGTAATTTGGTGTGACATTTGAAACCTTCCACCCCTGGGAGAGGTGTCAGGACAACAATAATACTTGTTGTACAGCCAATTGTAATTGATAGGTTCCATGTCCAGTGGACATGTGTGCGGAATGGGCAGCTATGTATGGGGCGTAATTTTTTTGTGGGTACAGAGTTTTTTTTTTTTTCAGGTAAGAGTGGTATGTCAGGTGAAGGAAGTCGGTTCAGCTGGGGAGGTAGGCTGGGTAGGTAAACAGACAAGACAAACAAGACGCATACAGGGGCGGTGTATGACATGTGTGGGGGGGTTACACAATTGACGGGGATGGAGGTTGGGATGTCCAGAGCCCATGAGCCCACAGATGGCAACAGTGGAACTGATATCCCCACCCATAGGCAGTTGCCACTGTTCCTTCACTGCCCAGGATGGGGCTGTGCTGGGGGCTGTGTAGGCGGGGCAACGGACATGCCCATTAGTTGTGCCACCCGTGCCTCGAGCTGGCGTAGGGGCTCAAGGACAGAGTCCCGAGTCTCCCTACGCACCACAGTCCGGACGCTACGGAGGGTGAGAGGTGGATCTCCTCCGGCCACACTTGCAGAGGGGGGGCGAGCCCCATCCCCTGCAGCGCTTCCACCCGCAGGTGGCACAGGGCCACCGGAGGAGGGTCCGGACTCGGCACTAGTGCCAGGTGCACTCGCCAGCTGAGGTGGGAGAGGTGGGTCCACTGGAACCCGCCTTCCCTGTCGTTCTATGTTTTGCATTATGTCATGACAGTTTGGGTTAGTGACATATAATACCATTCACAGTTAGTTGTAACAGCATGCATTAGTATTCCCATTAACCAAACACCCAGATATTCACACCATTGAACAGCGTGCATAACACATGCATAATTTGAACAGAAATACACAGTCCAACAACATGCAGGGTTAATTGATGGCAACAGGCCATCAGGTGTGGGTGTATGAACAGGGCAGATGCGTCAACAGACATGCAAATATATATGACCCAACAGGACAAACGTCCAGGGGTGTTAATTGTGATTGCACATACCATTTTCACGTGGAATGGGTTATAGGTGGTTATAGGGTGGGGTAAATAAGGTAATATTAACACCTTCAAATACCAATACATATGCTGTACATTTCTAATAGCTACAGTTATATACACACTACTGTTCTAACTACAGTGTCCTATATGTTAACTACTTCACCTTGCTGATAGGACTGTTACTGCAACATCAATATACATTTTAGTGTTCTTCATACACATTCATATCAAGCTTTGTTCAGATACATCATCCTGCTCCTTTTGCTTTATATACCTGTAGACAAGTGTGGATGTTTGGTATATCAGACAATCATCCTATCTGCGTATTTCAGACTGGGAGCAACAATATGACATATATGTGACTTTGAATGACCAGTTAATGGAAGGACTAATAGACTGGGCAACTTATGAATTTTTGTACGTAGAAAAGCCGAAGGTACCAACAATATTTGGTATACCACAGGTTCATAAAGACGTTCGTGACCCCCCCTTAAGGCCTATTGTTTCTACTGAAGGATCAGTGACGGCTCCTTTGGCAAAATATGTTGACAATAAAATTAAGAAATTGGTCAAGGACAATAAGAATATATTAAACGACTCATTGGACTTTTTAAGAAGGTTATACAGTACTTTATACACAGAATAATTATGTTTTGCTACTTTGGATGTCATTGATTTATTCACCTGTATATCTCGTGATACAGGTTTAAGATAGTTTGAGGAAATGTTGCCTGATTATAAGGAAATTTCTTTTAACGAATTTAGAACCATTGTTAATGGAGATAATTTTAAAAAATAATTTTATATATTTTGAAGGCAAATACTACAAGCAATTAAGTGAGGTAGCAATGGGTGCACAATGTGCCCCCACTTACGCAAACATAATCATGTCACATTGGGAAAACAATTTTGTATTCAACTCTGATTATAAATATCACTGGAATTTTTACGGGAGATTCTTGGATGATATTTGTATTTTATGGATTAATACAGAAAGTACATTCAAAACATTTGTGGAATACATCAACATGACTACCACATTTTTAAGGTTCACACATGAGTTCAATAGGGAACAAATTAATTATTTAGATGTGAACATGTAAAAAAATTGATGGACACTTCACATTCAGAATATTTCGTAAAGACACCTTTTCGAATTCCTACTTGCACTACACCAGTACCCACCCATACCACCAAAAGAAGGGGGTGGTGAAGGGTCAGCTGGTGCGTGCTAGTAGGATGACCTCTGAAGACAAGACTTTCAACACAGGGTGTGAATATTTGAGGAAGTTGTTTGTCTACAGGGCTTACCCCATTGATTTATTGGAACAGATACACAAGGAAGTTCTGTTAGGAAGGAAAACTAGGTTTGTCCCTATATTAGGGAAAAGTGAAATGCTTAACCCAAATAAAAACATGGAAGAGGAAAACAAAAAAGACATTTATAGTTCAGGTATGATAATCTCATATGATGGAGAGGCAGGCTTAGTTAGGAAAATTATAGAAAAAGAATGGAAAAGTTTTGCAAAGGTATCTGATTTGAATCACAGTTTTGATAATGAGTTGAAATTTACATATCGGATAGGTAATAACATAAAGAACCTTTTAAAGAAAGGTAGTTATAGAGGAAGTTGGGATGGAAATATGAGAAGCAAAAAGGGTATGTTTAAATGTGGGAGTTGTAATTACTGCTCCCACATTATAACAGGGGAAACCTTGTTTTTGAAGTCAAGGAATAGGAATATTAATTTAAATACATTTGTAAATTGTAACACAAAAGGAATTATTTACTTGGCTTTATGTAAAAATCGTGATTCATTTTTGTAGGTAAAAGTGAAAGAAAGCTTAAGCAGAGATTATACGAGCATCTGTATGACATAAAGAGGAAGCACGAGAACAATGCTCTTTACAAACATTCTTGTGTATGTTCAGGGGCGTGTTTTTTTTTTTTTTGTGCTTGAAACAGTTGGTATGGACCCAAGGGGTGGACCATGGGAAACAAGAGTGGAGAGAGCTCTACTGGCAAATAGCATTGGAAGCCTGTAGGTTCCGTGGTCTAAATGATATGATTTCCCTTGGGCCTGTTTTAAAGCTCAGAGCTGCTAAATTATAGACTGAGTTTTTAATGACAAAGAAATATTTGATTTTTATATCAATACAAAAACACATCAATTTTAGATTCAGTTTTTATGTATTCAGTATTTGCCATACATATTAATTTTGAATTTTCAGATGACATTATATGTGGTTTTACCATTGTCCACTAGATGGCGGTACGATACAAAAAATCACTATTTTATATATATTTTATTATTTAATTAAACTTATATAGGTTATGTGTAAATTATGAAATAAAAGTTTGTAACTATTTTTAATAATGTATAATAGTTACATGTGATATTAATGAATTTAAAATGAATTAACTGTTTTTACAAACATTTAAACAACAGGGTTACGAAAATTAATTGATTGTTATTTCTTATTGGTCATTATTTGATTGTTAGCTATTTAAGTATGTTGGTCAGGTCAGGTTAGCATACTCATCTGAAGAAGTTGTTTGGATGAAAATGTATTTGTAACATTGTCAGCTTTAATGTGTGTTTGTTTTCCTTGGCTATTAAAGTGCTCCGAGTTTTGGGACCGGTTGGACCATTGTGCTTTTTTAACTTGTTATTAGTATATTGTTGGCATTTTCCATTGTTTTGGGTGTGTACAGATTGTAATAGACTGTACAGGGTTTTGCTTCATATGTCTGGTACATATTACATAGCGTTGTGATCTTCTGGTACATCAGTGGCAACTTATTATAGATTGATGTTAGGTACTGATGAGAGATATTTGAGTTGCTGACTGCATACACAGCAGGGAACCCATGCTACTGCATGACCTGTTATTCTCTGCACTTTCTACATTTGTCTGGTCAGTAGTTAATCCTTCTCCTTATATGTGGGCCTTTGTCCTGCTCCTGTCCATGGCTGTGTCTATATTTTCTGTTCTAAGTAGTTGTAGGTATGCTGTGACTGGGGTACATGATGTAACAGCGCACACAGGGTTACAGACTTCACACTTCTGACTGTAGATGTTTAGCATGATGTCCAGCATTCTACCCCATATGTCTGCTCTGCTCCTCAGATTTTTTTTGGTAATATACTACATGGTGCCCACTGATGTGTTGTAGGTACTGACACAGTTATGTGAAGGCCTGACTTGCCCTAAGCTGCTGATATACTAGACACCTTCTAGGTAACTCAAAGCATGTGTAATGTCCAAAGCCATGACCCCCTGTCCAGCCATTGTCTCTGGCTTTGCCCATCTTTCTTGTAGTAACAAATAGTGACATATTGACAGTCTTTGTGACTCCTACCACCATGATAATATACTTAGGCAACTGAGCCACGCTGGCCACCAGGAAGTGAACTGTAAATCCTGACACTATCAACAGCAGACGGACATATACTTTGACCCCTGCATATTGAGGAAATATAACATGTCACCAGGTTGTTTGGGACGGTCCTGGGATTGTGTGATCTGCTGCTATAACCTTGCAAACAATACTGTTACTGCAGTTGTATGGGAGCACGGGTGTGCTGGAGGTAGGGGACTCTAGCATTGACCCCACTGTTTTTCATTTCCCTCGCATAGTGCAGTGGGTTTTCCTGCCTTGTGGCTTACTGCATATTATGGGGCAGCTAGTATTAAACAGGGAGTTCCTGTTGTCCCACGTAGCTGATAGTTCTCTGCAGGTAGCCCAGTAGCCCACTCTATTCCCCTGCATACATGCAGCAGGCCCATACATATGCTACCATAGGTCTAGTACCCCATACATTTGTTGTAAAGAAGAATGCTTTACCTTGTGCCTGCAGCAGCTGAGATAACAGTGCTTCAGGGCTGACTCTATCAGATGCACACAGTACACAGTCAATACATGGTAAGGTACAGGTTGTGTGGTGAGGCTGGCATCCTTTCATCTATGTATGTGACCAAATATTCACTTCAGTTGCTGCTCAATATTGAACTGAATGGGAGATATTTTAGTTTGTTCAAAAAAGATTTCAAATTCATTCCTTTTTCTTCCAAATTTTTTTATTGATTTTCCAATAACAATCATTTAAACAACAAATTATAATAAAACTATATACACATTTTTACAAAGGCCTCAAGCACTGTATAAAATGTTATAAATGTAAAGAAGGGTACAATATTCATTCATTCATACTTTCAATGAGACTAATTTGGTGAAGATAAATCTAAATTCAATGACTGAATAAGGGACAAAACTTTTGTCCAGAGGTTGTTAGTCCATTTTCTGGGATATATTCTTGCTTCTTTAATGTTTATTTCCATCGACGCTATTTCAACCAGGAGGATCTTGAAATCTTGTAAGGTTGGAATGGAGGATGACTTCCATCTTCTTGTAATACATTTTTGGCTACTGCTAGAATTGTCCAAAGAAGATACTATTTTTTTTTATTCAATACAATATATTCATTTACATTAAGAAAAATTAATTATTTTGATAATATAAAGGAATCAGTAAAGATGGCTTGGAGAAAATTTTCAACATCATTCCAAAATTTCTTAATGCAAGAACAATCATAAAATATATGAGACCAATCGGCCTTGCATTTTAAAGAAAACCTCCAACACATCTCCTGCTCTGAGGAGCAAAATTTAGCAATCTTACTAGGGATGTAAAAACCTCTATGCAAAAATTTCCATGAGAAAATTTTCCATATTTGTAAGTTAGAGGTTAGTTTAAGAGAATGTAATTTTTTTTATTTATTCGCAGAAGTTAGGGACAATGTGCAGTCTTTAGTGGTAAAATCCTAAAACCTTTGATTAGGAGTAGTCTTATAAGTAATAATAATTTTATAAGTTTTTGAAATTAATTTTTTCCGATGGAATTCACCATGAAGTATTTCATTCATAAGAGTTATGCATTTAGGTAGAGAACTAAAGGAAGAACTCTGTATTGTTCTGCATAAATCTTGAGTAAATGGAAGCAGACTATTTAAAACTAGCCAGTCTGATGATGGTAGATCATATTCTTTGATCAAAATTTGTGTATCTATGGTAACTAAATCTTTTGTACAATGTAACTAGCATGTACAATTTTTCCTTTCCCAATAGCTGAGTGTATCTAAACTAATATTATCAAAAAAGTTGTTTGTAGCTTTACAGGGGGATAGAAGCTGGATCCATATTTTAATGTCAATATTGTTATTTACAAAGCTTCTAAAGGACTTATAAATACAATTTAAGTAATCTAGATTAGTGAATTTAATAGTATTATACTGTATATTAATACAAAGTACATACCAAAGCTTGTTACTTAATTCAATTAATTGTAATTTTTTTACTAGTTTATTTTCATTTAGGATGATACTTGTATGTAGCATTTTCCAAGCTGAAGAGTATTTGGGATCTATCCAATTTAATATTGTTTTTAGGTTAGAGGCTTTGATATAGTATTCTAAATCTGGGAAATTTATTCCTGCAAGCTTCCATGGTCTGATATGATTGGTTAGAGCTATTCTATTTTTTGGGGGGTACCATAGAAATTTTAATAGAGTTTTGTTTATTTATTTTAAAAGTTTTTTTATTGGGAAATACAGAAATAGAAAGAGTTATGTAATTTATTTTTGGCAATAAGATCATTTTAATTAGTTGTACTTTATCTTCAAATTTTAGATGCAATTTATTCCATTTCTCTATGAGAGTTTTTAGTGAGTTTATAATGTTTTTATAGTTTATGTTTAAAGTTAGGTCTATATTTTCACATAGATCAATCCCTAGATACTTCAAAGAAGAAACCTGTTTCCCAATTATTTCATTATTGGTTGAATTAGTATTATCATTAGATTTTTTTTTATTCAAGTGCATATGATTAGATTTAGAACTACTAATTTTAAGGCCAGAAATATAGTAAAATTTTTTGACTAGCATATCTAATTCTTGTAAGGATTCTTCGGAATTTATTAAAGTAAGCAAGATATCATCTGCAAATAACATTATCTTGGAATTAAACTGATTATTTATATTTAAGCCTATAATTTTAGGATCTGACTGAATTGCCAAATAAAGAGGTTCTATTGCTAAAGTGAATAACATCAGAGACATTGGGCATCCCTGTTTGATACCTTTAGTAATTTTAATTGACTCTGATACAAATGGACCTAATTTTAAATAAGCTAAATTATTATAATAAATATTTTTTATAAAAGTAATGAATTGAGTGGGGAATTTATATAATTCTAGAATTTTAAAAAGATAATTCCAGTTTAATGAATCAAAGTCCTTCTCAATATCAAGAGTGATTATAAGAGCCTCTTGTTTGCCACTATTTAGAATATCTATAGTAGTTATAATTATTTGAATATTATCTTGGGTATGTCTGTTATAAATGAATCCCATTTGGTCCTCTGAAATGAGATGAGTCAATGATTTCTTAAATCTGTTAACTAATATAGACATTAATAGTTTATAATCATTGTTAATCAGAGAAATTGGTCTATATAATTTGCATAAATGGGAGTCTTTATTTTCTTTTAATATAGGAGTAATTAATGAGTATCTCCATGAGGGAGGAATTCTACCTTGTAAATAAGATTCATTTAGGGCTTTATGTAAGAGTGATATAGCAGAAGGTGGCAGAAGCTTATATATTTCATTAATAATACCATCAATACCCAGTGATTTATTATTTTTGCTTTCCTGAATTTTCCCAATAATTTCCTTTAGAGAGATTTGTTTCGGAATCTCATTAATCAAAGTCTCTGGTAGATTCTTAAATACTGGAAAGTTCAAGCTGTGTTCTGAGAATTCATGTTGAATGTCTTTATTTTTGTACTGTTCCGAAAAGTGATACTTAAAGGCATCCAAAATATCACCAATATCAGAAACTTTTTTATTATTTCTCCCTTCATGGAGTATACTCACAATATTATTTTCAGTAGAGTTTCTTTTCACTCTCAGTGTTAAATTACGCATGTATTTTGGAGATACAGAGAAAGAAATTAATCTTAATTTTTCTAGGGCCAAGTTGGTTTTATGAGTTAAAATGTTATTATATTTTTTGTTTAAGGATTCAATATATTTTTTCTTATGTGGAATGGTTCTAATGTCATCTTTATCAATTAATACAATTTGTTTTTATATATTAGATAATTCTGACTCTCATTCCTTCATTTTATTATTAAACCATGTGATAATTTTGCCATATAAGTAGGCTTTCAATGAATCCCAAAGTATTACTAAATTTACTTCGCTGGTTAAATTTGTATCCAAGAAGAATTCTATCTGTGTATCAAGCCAAGGTTTGAACTGTTTCAATTTAGTAATATATGCTGGTATTCTTTTAGTGAAAGATAATTTTTTAAAATCAGTTTGAAAATTAAAAATAAGTGCATTATGATCAGACATAGGGCATGGGACTATTGTAAAGCATGATATTTTTGTTTTTAGATCTTGGGATATAAATACTTTATCAATTCTGGTTTGAGTCCTATATCTAAAATCACAGTGGGAAAATTCTAATGAATTATCATTTCTAAGGTAAAATAAATCAAATAACTTTAAGTTATCTACCCATTTTTTAAGATTTTTACCTATAGGAGTAATACAAAAGGTCTCTTGTTAGTAGTTTCTGAGTCAATCCGTAAACAATTAAAATCTCCTCCTACAATCAAACTACCCTTAGAATTGTTAGTGATGAGGTCTAAGTGCTTTTTAATTGTTACCCCAATTCCCGGAAACCAATAGACATTGACCAGTGTCCAAATTCTATTTCTAAATTTTATTATTATAATTGATGAGTCCTTCCTTATCTTCATAATTATACAAAATTTGAGGAGATATAACACTTTTCCTCCATAGTGTTAGAACTGGTCTTTTTGGTAAATGAAGAGTTGGATAGTTTTAAGTATTCGTTCAGGTTCCAGCTAAAACTATTATTTATTTTGAAGTGGGTTTCTTGTAAGAATATTACTTGTGCTTTATTTAATTTCAAGTCTTTTAATAGGTTGAGTCTTTTCCCTGGATTATTTAATCCATTAATATTAAAGGAAAGAAAAATCAAATCCATTGTATTTATTTAATGTTTTAAAGTATAATAAATGTGATAACAAAGTAATCATAATATTTAAGATTTGCACACCCTTCTTGGAAGAATTACATTTAAGCAATAAGGTGTTGTTTCCCAATGTAAAATACAATTTAATATCAGACTGAGGCCTAAAAGAAGAAGAAACATTTAAAGCTAAACTTTTAACAATCAGTAAATCCATTAACTGACATGGAATGTAAAACATTTCTAATCTTACAGGAAAAAAAAACAGTCAGATTAACCATCACTTCCAATTTTTGGAATGAATTTGCCCAGCTTGAGGCTCCAGAGTATACATTTTATGAAGTTCTACAGATTAACATATATTGATGTAATATATAGTTTGATTGTATCTAGTATAATTAAATCTCACTAATAAGCCTTTGTTTGATTAAGAAATACATATATTCATTTCTGTATGAATTATTATATGTGAAGAATTAACAATTTGATAATAAGCATGTATAGATAATATTTATCAATTAAAGTCTCAAGAGCATCTGGATACATACAATTTTCAATAATTTAAAGATAGATAAACATAACAGTGTTAATCAGGATAAATCAATACAGTATTAGATCAGCATTTAAAGTATTTATAGTAATAAAAATTACATGTAACTAATTGCTAAAGCATTTCTCTTACTATGAGGTATTATGTGATTGTCACCCCTCTATATAGTAATTTCACATATTTCCTTATTGCTACTAGATAATAACAATATTACCATAATATAAACATGAGCAGGACATATGGAAATGCAATGTATATTTAGAAATGGTGATGGTTGATAGAGGAGATACTACCCAAGCAGTTCATATCTATCACAAACTCAAAAAGTTCATATAGCCATGGAAAGATTCCAACAATAACTAATAAATATAAATTTACTTTCTAACAAATTATGCAAAGTTTTATATAAAAAAGCATATCTTAATAATACATCAACAATCAAGTAGTCTTTACTATTGTGAGGTTAAATTTGGTAGAGTTAGCAATATCAAACACAATTAAGTGTAAGATTCATTACTTACTCAAGCAAAACCCTTCTTTATTTTTTATTTTTTCTTTCCTTCACCTTTTTCCCTCTTTTTGTACATACGTATTTATCTCTTTCCTCTTTGTTTATTTCCTCTTTCTAGTCCCCTTTCAGCTTCCTTTTAATGAAAAGAAACATTTGCTAAATGACCCTTAGCATTATCATTACATTTCTTATATATTGATTTTGAACATTTGAACACTGCATAGCGAGTCTTTTGCTACAACATACTTGGACTTCAACCTTTTACCCAGGTCAGCCTTGTTTCCTTTTATATACATATATATATATATATATATATATATATATATATATATATATATATATATATATATATTCATGTTCATAATCCTCTAGGGCTTTAACATTTTGAAAATAGCTTAACTTTTTTATATACCAACTGCAGGATGGAGATTAATAGTAACATCACTGAATGTGGTTAAGCAGAAATTTATTAATATGTTAAATATTTGTGCCTCATGGGCCTGCCCTTATAACAGTTGTAATGTATATTTCCACAATGGCTCCTTTGTAAAGTACAGCATAGTTATACCAAATGGAGTAAATATCAGAAATTAAATCTGAGAGAGCCTGAGTCCCAATGTGAAGTGATGATACTAGTAAATGATTTTATACGCTCTCGATGACTGTCCTTTCCATTTAACCCACTGAGAGATTTTAAGCATGGGTAGTTTAGATGTGTTAGAGCCATTTGTAACTAAATATTTATGCTATATTCTACTACTTTGTCCCCAAATTATTTCCTCGACATCCAGGACTGATGACAGATGTGTATACTTGGCATGTTTAGTTGAGAACAAAACATTATACTTTGCTGCAAAATGTATAGCTTTAGCAGACTATTACTTTAATTAAAATAAATTGCACACACTGTATAAACAGTCTTTACTATTGACTGCCATTTACATAATGAGCAGACTCTGCTACCTTATAATGGTCAATATTAACTTGCAAATGAAAAAAAAAACATTTCAAATAATTCACATCTGACTTAGGATATTGTGACTTCTGAAATCTTACTTTGTATTTTTTTCTTTATAAATTTCACTGATGCCAATTAGTCTAGATCAACTACTGTAACACATCTAAGCAAATAAGACAATGGAGCTTTTATTGTTAGATCTGCACAAATGGTTTTCTGGCCAAGTTACCTTTTTAGATGTGTTTTTTTTTTTTTTTTTTTTTGATGATGATACAATGGTTACAGTAAGGTGGGAAAGCCTTTAGTGCAAATATTCTCACAAAGGCATTAGTAAGCAGCCAGTTTAGTAAAGCGTGATCTTTGGTAAGTGGATTGGATTTAGTAATATAATGTGACTTTCTGGAAGAAATGAGATTTTGTTTAGGTGAGTGTCCAGGGATCTCATATACTGTATGTCCGAATAGACATTAAATCACCTATTGAGGTGCTGTCATGCCAATTCAAGGAATAACATTTTATACAGAATGTAGTGCCTTATTTGAGAGTCATTGTTCGCTATTATTTCAGGTGGTGAATGAATGTTCAGCTGTCAATATGCACAGATTTATTTCTGATATTGTTAGTACTAAAATAAGTAATTTTGATACTCCTATAGTAATATTTCCACAAAAGGGATAAGCTTGAACTTTGTATCCTGCATTAGAATGATACTGATAAGGAGCAGTTCCATCACTGTTGAATAAATTAGTCTATCAATTAGTATAGGACATTAAGGCTAGGAGCTGTTGATGAACTGTTTTTTTTTTTGTGTAGTCTAAAGTTTCTCTTTCCTTCTACTGAAAGCAGATAATCAATTTAATATTCATATAAATTACAAAGTATTCTGAAATACGATTGTTAGGGAAATATTTAACTGGTATTTCTGTTGGTATTATAGGTATGTGAAGCCAACGTTTTGAAAGCTGACTGTGGATTTTATAATACTGTATGTGTGATTGCAGCCTGTCAGAATACTTCCCAAGCACTCGAGGAGATTTATAATGTAGCAGTGATGTCATCGCCATTTACATAGTCCCGCCTTGGTAACTATGGAAGTCACTTTCTAGTTTATTTTACTTGAATCAAGTTAATAATTATCATGGTATTTAACATTTAGTTTAATGATTTATTGGTATTATGTTCAAGTAACTACGGGCTGTTAAATCAGCGAGACAGACAAAGAAAATCCCTGTTTCATGTTAGCAACACTCGTATAGCTGACCATGGATTTTTAACACAGTGCGCAAAGGCAATTCAGACAAGCTTCATAATGTTAAACAAAGCTCAGTTTACAGACAGGCATGAGAGTGCTTGAGTGAAAAAAGAGGGTAGAAACAACTTTCTGAATTCAGTGCAGTGCTTGTGATTACTTTTCTCATGAAAGAGACAGCTTAGAATGTTAAAACGCTAAGCTGTAAATGGGATTGAGAAGAGAAAAAAAAAATACCATAATATGCTGAAGCCTTATAATGACAGAATGCTTGAAACATTTTCCAAAAAAAAACAAATAAATAAAATACACCGAGTTCCTTGCGTTGCATACCCAAAACCAAACACTGACATTTTCCACCACAGACTACCAAACAAGCAGACAACTACAAAATTACCTGTTTCAAACATCCTCCTTCCCCACTTCCCTCTTCCTCCCTTAACAAGTCAAAAAAAAAAAAAAGGAAAGACAATTCAGTAAGCAAATGAACATGTGTGCAGAATTCATCTAGTCATATATCTTGGGCATCACTAGCAATTGTATCTAATAGGAATATAGCATTATTAATTTTAAGTTGCAAGTTTTATAAAGACATATGTAAGATAAGTAAAGTAATGATACATACTTCTTTAGGTCTAGGTATCCATAAACATTTTATGACTTAGCTTGATCTTTGAGAGAATTAGGAAGTCCAGTGACTTTGACTCCAGTTTTCATTTACATCTGTCCAGTTGTTTTTCTCAGATGATCTTTTAAGGGTCATAGATGGTGTCCAGTCCATACCTTCTGGGATTGTGATGATATTATTGTTTTGAATAAAAGATACAGTGTCTTCTATATTGTTGAAAGATCTCATCTCATTCTGATGATAGATTTTGATTTTGGCTGGATAAACTAGTTGTGCTTTAATTGTATTTTGCTTTAAATGCCTTACCAGTGGCCAAGAGCTTTTTCTCATTTCCAGGACTCTTGTGGAATAATCATTGTCTAGCCTTATTTGGTTACCTTTGAAGGACAAGGGACTTTTCCTCCAAGCTGTTCTCAGAATAAGTTCTTTATCTAAAAAGGATAGAAACTTTACTACGATAGATCTTGGAGAAACATTAGGAGAAGAAGAAATAGGTTTCCCTATGGCTCTATGTGCTCTCTCGATCCCGTAGGACATACCTTCTTTTAAGTCCAGAAATTCAGGTAGCCAGGAATTTAGGAAGGAAATAATATCTTCTCCTTCTGTTTTTTCAGGGAGACCAAAACTTCTAATATTTGTTCTCCTCTCTCTGTTTTCAATATCGTCTACTTTATTTATCAGCCAGTTATTTTGTTGCAGTATGGCCTCACAGTGGGATTCATCTTCTTTAAGCCTTTTGTCTATGTCATTCAGTGAAGTTTCAATGTTCAGAATTTTGGATTGTTGCTGCTGGAGTATTTCCTTCAGGACATCAGTTTGTTGTTGACAGTTCATCTTTAAAGTTTCAAGGTTGTCAGTAAATCTATCCATTTTAGAGACAATTCCTGGAGAGTGGTAGAGATAGACTTGATCTCCTTCCTTAATGTGGAATCAGCATGTGAAGATTTTGAGTTGCTCATCTCTGTTCAGTTGTATAATCATTAGTTTTGACAGGAAATTTTTTAAGAAAACACTCCAAAGTTGAGAATCTAGTAGATTGTATATTCCCAAATAGATTGTATTACTTTAAGGAGCTAGTGACAGAATTTTAAAGTAATCATTTTCTTGTTTCTTAGTAGCTGATGTGGAGCTCAAGAAAAAAGCTGTTACCAGTTGGCCATCTAGGCTCCACCCCCCCTCAAATTCATTCCTAACAAACAAGGAAATATGGCTGAAACATTACTTGACATAAAAATGTTCGTTAGGAAAATGAATTTGGATGTATTACTTGGTGAGACGACTTGAGTCAGACAGTACGGACCAGTTTAAAAAGAAAAGTTCTTACAACCCCCCCCCCCCCGTTACCTGAATTAAACAACTTTGAAATGTTGGTATGCAAACAAATCAGATCATACTACAATAGCAGAAAGGTGTATAACAAGGTAAACTTGACAAAAGATGAGAAGGAAGTTATGTCAGAAAGTTGTAATAATAAGGAGGTTCGGATTATGAAACCTGATAAGGGAGGGGGTAGTTATGATGCAGCAGTGGGAATACTCAGCAATAATGCATGATTTGTTAAACACTGATGGTAGATACAACCAAATATCTCAGAACCATGTTAATATAGCCTACCATAGAACTTGTTACAAGGGGCCATAACAAACCAGTTGTATGACTTTTTTAAAGTATCTAAACCATACATTCCAAGCATTTTTGAAATACCCAAAGTTCATAAGAACTATATGAACCCTCCTCAGACCCATTGTATCATCTGCTGGGTCAAAAACACAGCCTCTAGATATACACATTGACAAAAAGTTGAAACCTTTTTATGATTTATACCCCCACATACAAAAAGATTTGTGGGATTTTTTGTACAAGATAGGACAAGTAGACTTTAACAATGACTTTTTGTTTATAACCATCAATGTCAAGGACCTTTTTTCAGTTATTCCCCATGGCAGAGGTCTGCAGTGGTTTGAAGAAATGTTACTAGAGTTTGACTTTTTGCAATCTCAGATTTTAGGACTATTCTAGAAAGCATGGAATTGGTATTAAAAAATCATTTCATATATTTCCACGGTGAGTTATACCATCAAATGGATGGGGTTGCTATGGGTGCGGCATGAGCACCCATATTTGCAAATATGGTCCTATTATACTGGGAAAAACACTTTATTTTTGAGTCATGGTACAAAGATTACATCAGGATTTATTTCAGATTTTTGGACGATATTTTTATTTTGTGGAAAAGGTCCCCACAAAATATAGATGGATTCATAGAATGCATAAATAACACCACAGAATTTTTGAAGTTCACACATGAAGCCAGAGAAATCGAAGTACATTATTTAGATGTGACCATTATAAAGGACAATACTAATGGGAAATATATTTCAAAACTGTATAGAAAGGAATGTTTTTCAAACTCATATCTTTATTATGAAAGTAACCATCCTTACAAACAAAAGAAAAATATAGTGAAAGGACAAATGATTCTGGCAGCCCGTATGACTTCTAATAAAGATTACTTGGTGAAAGAACTGGATTATACTGAAGGAATGTTTTATGAGAGGGGATACCCCGATAGCATGGTTAAAACTATCAAAGAAGACGTTCTAAGGGGATAGGGGAAATAAATATATATACTCATATTAAATTATGAAAGTAACAATAACAACAGAAACAAGTAACAAGGATCAGTTAAAAGTGACACAGTTGGTATATATTTAATGCTGACATACAACCAAGATACTAAGAGGATTCAAAACATTGTGACAAAAAACTGGAAGATGTTTTCTATTATGCCCAACAAACCCAGGATATTTTCTAGACCACTAAAGTTTGGGTTCAGGAGAAACCCCAACCTAAAGGATATTTTTGAAAGGGGAAATACAAAACCTGTGGGCACAGTATTAGGAACATATAAATGTCGTATGTGTGGTCAATGCTCATTTATGTATTACCAAAACACACTTAATTTGGATTCCCCAAAAGTCACTTTTTACCCACAGGGGTGTTTCAACCGTCATACCAAAGGGGTGATTTATTTAGCCCATTGTAAGGTATGTGGTTCCTACTATGTGGGGAAGACTGAACGTACATTGAGGCAGAGAGCGTGTGAGCATACATATCATATAAATCAGAAAAAGGACACTAATGCCCTTTATAGACACTGTCTGCAGTGTCCCCAAGCTGACTATAAGTTTTGGGTTATAGAGAAAGTGACTCAGCAAGAAAGGGGAGGTGACTGGGAATCTAAGCTAGAATTTAGAGAACTTATTTGGCAATTACAACTTGATGCCTGTGCCCCCCGGATTGAATGACCACTTTTCACTAGCCCTAGCTCTTAAGTTAAGAAAAAACAGATGGTAACATTAATATAGAACAACATCCAGTTTTTTAAGTGTTTTCTAATTTTTTTATACATACGTATATGTGTTATATGTGTATATATGTAAAATATTACATGTGAAAATTTTGAATTTTTAAACATATTTTGAAGTCGGTCTTGTCTTTTTAAATATTTAGTATGGTTTTTATGTAACAGCCAATTAGAGAGGTGCTGGATGTATTTAAATGGCTTTAGATTCAATGTCAGGTGATTCTGAAGAAGTTTCTGGTGTGTTAGAAATGAAAGTGTTAAATCCTTTAAGCTTGTATATTTTATTGGATATTAAAGTGTTGAATTTGATCGACTGAGAGTCCGTTATTGGTACTGGAGCAGCAACTGAAGTGAATATTTGGTTATTGGTGTCTTTACACTTCAGTATTTCACTTGAATTCTTACTATGTATGTGAGTCGGAGTGAGGTGTCAGTCCCTAGGACCTTAGGTTGTCAGTGCATGTGCTATGTGTTGCCTCTTTGCCAAGGCCAGGGCATATTGGGCATGCCTATGTCTGCCTACAGGGACAGCCTCAAGGGGTTCCTCCTCCAAGTCCTCCTTTGGCTGTGGCTGCAGGGACCTTGGCAATGGTGAGGAGCTGTGTCACTTTCCTGTGAGGATCCTGCCGCAGCTGTTTCTACATGATCATATTGTGTAGCATGGCACATACTGTGAACATCTGTGCACATGTGGCTGGAAAGTACTGCAGAGCTCCACCAGATATATCAAGGCAGTGGAACCATGACTTGAGCAGCCCAAACACACACTCTATGATGTTCCTAGCTTGTGCATGTGCCTCATTATGGCATTCTACAGTAGGTGTGGGTGAATTTCTGATGGATGTCATCATCTCCATGTCCAGTGCATAGCCAGCGTCCCCCAGTAGATGGCCATTCTGGATGTACCCCTGGAAAACATATGGGACAGCTGTGATGTGTGCTACATATGGGAGTCATGATAACTGCCAGGGCTGCCAGCACACACATTCATGATAATGCCCTTGGCATTTCACATGACCTGGCAGTTGATGGAGTGATATTCCTTGTGGTTGATATAGACTCTACCCTCCTCACCAGGCGGTGCTTTGATGTGCACACGAGTGCAGTCTATGGCACCCAGTACCTCAGGGTAGTGTGCTACATGGTGGAAAATATACATACTGCTGGCCCTCTCCTCAGGGTTGCGGGATAAATAAATGTGTTCACTGGCATGTCTTTGTATGGCAGTCAGGAACTGGTGGAGTACCCTGGATGCTGATGCCTGTGAGACCCCCATCATGTCCCCATTTGGTCTTTAAAATGTACCTGTGCTAGTATTCTAAGGGATACACTTACCTTTGTTTCCACTGGGATGGGTTCCCGTTTGTTAGGTCTGGGTCTAAGTTGAGGCCGGCAAAGCTCAGCGAGTTGTTGTAGCGTGTCCCTGTCCACCCTGTAGCGCTCTACAATGTCCACCTGATGTAGCTCCTGGAAGGCTACCCTGGGCCTGAGCACTCTTCTCCTTCTCAGTCTAGGCCTATTGTCAGCATCAGCATCATCAATGCCCTCAGCTTTTAGCATATACAGATGTAGCAGAGCAAACTAGCATTCTGCCAGTTAAAATGCTTAAGTCTGTACTCCAATGGTGCAGAGTATGGGTGAAAAATCAGATTGTAGGGTCTATGCGTACTTTATACTGGTGTGCTGCAGATGCAACCTGTGTGATTTGCTGACTATAATGCATTCCACCTGCCAGGTATATCACTGATGGTTTTGAATGCGTCAGTGTTCGTGGCACAGGGCTTATGAGTACTTTAGACATGATTGGCTTCCCCAGGCTATTTCTTTTAAATACCTTCCCTGGTAATCACTGCGGGATACGTTTTATGAAGGATTTGAAGTCACATCAATCCGCTGCACTTGTGTAAACACTGCTCAGCAGTCTTGACAGCCCCCATGCATGGGCATGCTCAGCATAGCTTAAACCAGCTAAGAAACGTGCCCCGCAGTTAAAGAAAGCTTATCAGCAACAGACATATCTCCCTGCTTAGCTGGGCTGAGTGCCACACAAATGGGCACCGCTGAGCTCCAATCCTCTTAAACATAAAATGCTACACCACCTTTTAATGTCAGCTACTTCCTCTGTGGACATCTACATGGCTCAGGGGCTACACCAACTTTATCTGCAGACACGGTAGCACATTTTGCTATTCAGAAACCCCAGCTCAATTGCATACTGATCAGTGCATACAACCTGGATACTTCACTATTCCAGGGTCTGGCTCTTTAGCAACCACTGAAACCTATCATTGT